>NC_056549.1:617500-655000 GCF_910596095.1 Thunnus maccoyii | reverse complement strand
GTTTCATTTGGATCACTGACTGTGCTTTAATGTCATAATATCGTTTCTATTAGAAGTAGTGAAATGATCTCCTCTGGGCTGAATTTATGTGTAAAAACTGTGTTGACTCTGATTGACTTCAGTAAAGTTTTCTTGGAGCAGCATCTAGTAGCTGTTAGTGGCTGTTAGTTATTCCATTTTATCAGGATCTTAAAGTGAAGTTTTTCCTGAAAATGTCCAGCAGACATCCCAGTCTGTTTGACATCAGCTCAGTTTGTGTTAAATCATGAACATCAACGTATGTTTCTATCTGATGTAATGTGTCTGACATGTATGTATATAATAACATGTATGGGTTGCTTTCCTTTAGTTTTTCTTGCCTCTGCAGGTGATGTAAATATTGTCTTGTAAGCTCATGTTTGCTGGGCAGCTTTGGCTGTTTTACACTTGAATAAAAATATTCATTCACTACTTATTCAGAGAACATCACTTGTTTTATACATGGATGTGTAATGTTATACTACTTCTACTTCTACTACACTACTTGTGTTTTTCTCTCATTAGAACATTTATGACAGAATGAATTCAGCAAACATGATCTTTACAGATGTTACATATATTTCTCACATTGTGATGTTTTACAGTCCTTCTTTATTTGACATTGTTTTTAATCATTGATTAATGTTTAAGAAAAAATGAACAAAAATAAAAATAAAAAGAGTCTGTCAGACATCCAATATGTTTCTCAGGAAACATATTGGACAGTCCTGTCTCAGGAAACAGGACTGAGTTCACCTGTACTGAAACATCTGGCCCAAGTTTCCTGTATGTTGGTTAGTTTGTGGTGATTTGATTAAACACAGCTGTGTTTGGGAAGTCGCACCATGTGAGCAAAATATAACCTATAAAAATAATCAGAGCTCTTGATGCTTTACATCCTTTTTAAATGTGACATATAAAAACATTTAAAGATCAAAGAAATACAATTATTAATTAGAAAATTTAACAATATTTTTTTACTTTGAGTTTTACAATGCATAATTTAAGAGCAAAGGAATTAACTCATTATACTGCAATTACAATTAATCATGTTCAAAGTCTTTAATTTAGTTTCTAATAATTAAAGTTCCACTTTCCTCTATTTTAGAAACCAGTGATGGAGACATATCCACGGCCACCAGGGCCCCAATTCATCAATATTCATATTTATTTAAACATGTTTGATTTTCAATAGAATTATAACAGGAAGTTTAGATTTTACAGTTAAAATATTCAAATATGTCACTAACATCATGCAAGTGATAATAATAACTTTATTTACAACATGTTTATTTACAATAAGTACAACATGTATAAAGAAATTATTTACAAAAATGTATTTTCCACATTTTCTTTATTATTCATTCTGTTATAGTTTGAACATGAAGTTAAAATAGTTCAGTTTTAGTATATTAATAGAATAGTGATATATGTATTAATAGTGTATAAATGTCCACACAGACAAATAATAATGTATTTTTACTGTTTTACATGAAGACATATTGTTACAGATTTATTGATCAGATAAGTGTGTGTGT
Organism: Thunnus maccoyii; assembly: GCF_910596095.1. NCBI lineage: Eukaryota > Metazoa > Chordata > Actinopteri > Scombriformes > Scombridae > Thunnus > Thunnus maccoyii. The sequence continues at coordinate 653,444 of NC_056549.1, read as the reverse complement.
GGCTCCAGGCTGATGATGATGATGATGATGATGATGTGGTGCAGGTGAGCAATCAGAGCTGGAGATTGATCCAGGAGGACATCAGCAGGGTCAGAATCATTGATCATTGATCAGATATCAGATATCCAGTAATCAGAGACACGTCAGGTCTCACATTAATGAGTTTACCAACAATCACAGCTGGAAATCATGTTGCTATATGTGACCATATGTGATATTTACAATGTGATGTTACTGTAGTGCAGAGAAATATTAATATTATAGAAACACCATAGAATATTATATTATAGAGTAATATTGTAGAATGATTACAGATATGTTATATAAATACAATGGAAAAGGAAAGTAGGCTGCTGTAAAGTCCATTAAAACAATAAAAACCTAAATCCTTTTTATTCATTTTTAATTGTACTTTGGTCATAAGAACTCAGCTGCCCATCATAAATTAAAATTTATTAATCCAACATGTTATATCCTGTATATTCATATCATTAATAATAATTATAATGATCTTTATACCTGTTTTCTAAACAAAGTTCATGTGCTTTAATAAAGTTAATAATATTAGTGCAGCAGCTGTTCAGGCTGATTGATGCTTCATAGAAGCAACATAGAAACATGAATCCAGTTGATTGAGGTGTGAATGAGTTCAAACAGCAACAACATGAAAGAAACTAACAGTCTATTAAACACAGATGTTCACAACTGTAACAGTGAATCTTTTCTCATTTCAAGTAGAATGAAGCTGCATTTAAAATAAAATACATAACTTTTGATAAAATGTGCATCCTAAAATAAAGTGTATTGATCATATCAGGCTCTGAGATGGTTTATTTTCTGTGGCTTCAGTTGGGATCATTTGATATATTTGCTCCAAAGATTTGTTTTTATATGAGACAAACTGGTTTTGAGCTGCTGCGGGAAGCAGCCTGAGAGTCTGACTGTTGTTGATTAAAAGCTGTTCTCACTGTCTAGTTTTCATGTTTTACACTGCAGACCACTGATTGGTCATTTATCTCATTCACAAGCTTCCTGTTCCAGAGAAATCTTTCCCTCGTTCTCTCTCCTCACTGTCTCTCTCTCAACTTACCTGACTCACCTACTACAAACTGTAATATTCTCTCCTCTAATATCTCTGATGGTCACATGACGCCTCTCATATTAATCATGCAGCTCTTTGCTTTATTTAACTTCACATCAAAGTGTTTCCTCTTTATTTGTGTCACAGTGCAGCTGCTCTGATGGATTCATGTTTTCTAATAGTTTCAGTTCCTCTAATAGAACTACTGACTACTACACGACATCCTGGTGGTCTCAACTGATTTCCTCCTGGTGGTCTGAAGTGTCCCGAGACAAACTAACACATCTCTACCAGAGTGCTGTGGACGAGGCCTTAAAGAGTCCAAATGGACACCTGGACTTGTTCCTCCGCTTCCTCCTGGGTCTTTCACTGCAGACCAATCAGACTCTCCTACGAGGCGTGCTGATACAGATAGGATCTAGCTCACAGACCAATCAGGAAACAGTTGAGTACATCAAGAAGAAGATCAGTGAGAATCTGTCCGCAGAGAGAAGCATCAATCTGTTCCACTGTCTGAATGAACTGAATGACCATTCTCTAGTGGAGGATATCCAACAGTACCTGAGTTCAGGAAGTCTCTCCACAGATGAACTGTCTCCTGCTCAGTGGTCAGCTCTGGTCTTCATCTTACTGTCATCAGAAAAAGATCTGGACGTGTTTGACCTGAAGAAATACTCTGCTTCAGAGGAGGCTCTTCTGAGGTTGCTGCCAGTGGTCAAAGCTTCAAATAAAGCTCTGTAAGTGGATATTATTAATGTGAATAATAATGTAAAATATGTTTAATTTTTATTAATGACAAACAATTCTGTTTGTGCTAAACAATAATTCTTCTTCAGGCTGAGCAGCTGTAACCTCTCAGAGAGAAGCTGTGCAGCTCTGTCCTCAGTTCTCAGTTCCAAGTCCTCTTGTCTGAGAGAGCTAGATCTAAGTAACAATGACCTGCAGGACTCAGGAGTCAAGCTCCTGTCTGCTGGGCTGGAGAGTCCACACTGTACACTGGAAACTCTCAGGTCAGGATACAGCGTCTATAATTTCGTTGTCTTGAACACTGACAATAAAGCTGACTCTGAGAGAATTTTCATACATTTGATCATTTGCATGTTGTTTTACATTCAGATTAATGCCAATTATTCTGCATCACATCTGTAGGATTCTGGTACTTTTATGTCTAAAACACACTGTCTTATCAACCTTTTTATATTTCAAGTCTGTCAAGATGTCTGATCACAGAGGAAGGCTGTGCTTCTCTGGTCTCAGCTCTGAGCTCCAACCCCTCCCATCTGAGAGAGCTTGACCTGAGCTACAATCATTCAGGAGATGCAGTAGAGAAGCTGCTGTCTGCTGGACTGGAGGATCCACACTGGAGACTGGACACTCTCAGGTATGGACAGACGGGTGGACACTCTAAGGTATGGACAGGTTGACACTCTCAGGTATTGACAGACAGGTGGACACCCACAGGTATGGAGAGACAGGTAGACAGGTGGACACTGTCAGGTATGGACAGTCAGGTGGACATTCTCAGGTTTGGAGAGACAGATGGACACTCTCAAGTATGGAGAGACAGGTGGACACTCTCAGGTATGGAGAGACAGGTGGACACTCTCAGGTATGGAGAGACAGGTGGACACTCTCAGGTACGGACAGACAGGTGGACACTCTCAGGTACAGACAGACAGGTGGACACTCTCAGGTACGGACAGACAGGTGGACACTCTCAGGTACGGACAGACAGATGGACACTCTCAGGTATGGAGAGACAGGTAGACAGGTGGACCCTGTCAGGTATGGACAGTCAGGTGGACATTCTCAGGTTTGGAGAGACAGGTGGACACTCTCAAGTATGGACAGACAGGTGGACACTCTCAAGTATGGACAGACAGGTGGACACTCTCAGGTATGGAGAGACAGATGGACACTCAAGTATGGAGAGACAGATGGACACTCTCAAGTATGGAGAGACAGGTGGACACTCTCAGGTAAGGAGAGACAGGTGGACACTCTCAGGTATGGAGAGACAGGTGGACACTCTCGGGTACGGACAGACAGGTGGACACTCTCAGGTAAGGAGAGACAGGTGGACACTCTCAGGTATGGAGAGACAGGTGGACACTCTCGGGTACGGACAGACAGGTGGACACTCTCAGGTACGGACAGACAGGTGGACACATCCAGGTATGGACAGACAGGTGGACACTCTCAGGTACAGACAGACAGGTGGACACTCTCAGGTACGGACAGACAGGTGGACACTCTCAGGTATGGACAGTCAGGTGGACACTCTCAGGTAAAGAACTTTGATGCTGAACATAGTAGTTCATTCTTCATCATGAATGTAATAGTTTGAAGATCATGTGATGTGAGTGAAACCTCTGGAAGAAGCTAGTTAGTCGACCTAAAGTTATTCTTCTGTTAAACTTTCATGTTCTCCTGGTGTCCCTGAACTCATCAGAGGAGAGTCCATCTATTATTTTATTATACTGATGTATTTACTGTTTATTATAAAGAAGATCACTTGTATCATGAACTTTATCAAGCTTCTTCTTATTATTGTGTCTTTCAACCATTATTATTATTATCATTTATATTATTATTATTAATAGTAGTAGTAGTATTATATTCAAACCAAATGAATGAACAAATGAATATAATTACACTAAAATGTTTTGCTGCCTTAAAGGTGCATTTATTCTCTAATTTCAAAATTACTCCTTAATCTTCACCTTGAAATCATTTTTCAATATTGAATAATTGTATTGAACAGAGGAGGTCCGTCAGGGCCTTCAGGACCTTCTCTGCAGGCCCTTCCATTTTTGAGAGGTTTAATTTTTAGTTCATAAAATATTACAAATTAGTAATTATAATGTTATCGTTAAATCAGGACCTGCTGGTTCCTTGGTTGCTCATAGAAAACATACATGGCACAAATAAATACAAAATGTGATTTGTGGTGACTGGGACACCCCCAGGTGATGTCATCATATCACCCAGTAAGCGCAGGTATTTCTTCGTGCAGTGGGGCACGCGGGGCTCACGCGTGGCTCACGCAGGCAGCCATTACAGAAAGTTTTCAAGTGACTGGTGAGTCCTGCTGTATTAATTATCTATAGAGTTGATTAAGATTGTTGTAAAATCTTTTCTTTATTGTTGGCTGATAGTTGAGCATCATGAGTGAACGTTTACCATCGGAAGACCGGGTTGGCAGTTTAGCTAATGCATGTGTGGGAGAAATAACGAGGTTAGCATAGTTTCAGCTTGTTGAGCCGGTGCTTTGAGTTCATGAGTTAACAGGTGTCAGAAGGTGATTTTGTAATGGATTTATTTTTAATGACGTAGTTTTTATATTGTTTAGATGTTAGTTGTTGGTGATGAGTGCACTTAAGCCTCTTTTACACAGCCCGTTCAAAGCGGGAATACTGCACCTGTAATCCACCTCGCTGTTCTGTGTGACCATAGACTGTATATAAATATAATAATATAATATATAATATAATAAATATAATCTTTGTATACAGTCCATGTGTGTTACACGGCGGGACCGGGAGCTGACGCTGTTGTTTAGCCAGTATTCAGACCACATCAGGCAGCGTACAGCTGCAGGGTTGAGGAGGTGTGCGGGGGTGCAGGTGTGTTTGTGCTTGGAAAGTAACCGCTGTGAAACAATCAGAAAATAACATTTTATTGATCTGATTGACCAGCTTCCTCACTAACATTACTAGTGCTCCCTCTCTCCATTCACTCTCTAGCTCACTCGACCACAGCTTCTCTCTCTCTCTCTCTCTCTCTCTCTCTCTCTCTCTCTCTCTCTCTCTCTCTCTCTCTCTCTCTCTCTGAGTGAATGGCGGAGTGAGTGGTGCGGAGAGCTGCAGATTGTGTTTCAGTGTGAGTGAAGTTTCTACCTTCTTTTGCTGTTTTATGTGTCTATTTTTCTTTATTTTCTTTTTTCATTGGGTTGCTGACAGGTGTATCTGACTGTTGTTCAGGTGTAGTTTGTGGTAGCGTGGCTACCGGCTCGGTTGGGCAGCATGCCCGTGGTGGAGGGTGGTGCGGAGTTTGAGAAGCTGACACGCCGTCATGCAGTCAAACTTGTGCCGGCAGTGAACTGTTCAGTGGAGGAGGCCACCTTAGCGGTGGGAGAGGTGGTGGGTTGCGGCAGCGTGAAGTCTGCCTCCCGCATGAATGGAGCTATTGTTATCTTCCTCGATAGCACAGCCAAAGTTAGTGATGTGGTGGAAACAGGTGTAGTCATTCAAGACACCTTCACTCCTGTTCTCCCGCTGGTTAGTCCAGCTAGAAAGATAACAATCTCTAATGCTCCCCCATTCATTAAAAATGAAATGTTAGCTAAAGAACTGGCACGGTACGGACAACTAGTCTCCCCGATAAAGATGGTTTCTCTGGGCTGCAGATCCCCGCTGCTCAACATGTAGTGTGTCACCGTAGGCAGGTTTTCATTGTCCTGAAAGATAAAACTGACAATCTTAATCTGTCCTTTAACTTTAAAGTAGACGGGTTCAACTACATGGTTTTCGCCACGTCGGAGACCATGAAGTGTTTTGGTTGTGGTGTGGAGGGGCATTTAATCCGCTCCTGCCCGGAGAGAATGGGGGAGCAGCGGCGGGCTGCTGCCGGGGAGCCGGCTCCGGTCCCTGCCGGGGAGCCGCGGCCTCCAGACCGGGTGCCGGCTCCGGTCCCTGCCGGGGAGCCGCGGCCTCCGGGGCGGGTGCCGGCTCCGGTCCCTGCCGGGGACCTGGGCCTCGGTGGGCCTCCTGCAGGCAGTGCCCCCCCTGCATCTTCTGGCGGTGAGGAGCCAGCTGAGAGCAGTGATCAGCGACAGGGAAAGGATGAGTATCAGAGCAGTTCAGAAAACACAACCATTGAAACTGATATCAAAGAGAGTGAAAAAGTAAATGATAACCTGTCAGTGTGTGAGGACCTCATTGAAGACGAAGACATGTCTGATGAGGATTTGTTAAAACTGTCACAAAAGAGGAAAAGTTCAGAGCCTGTCCAGAGTAGTGCAAAAGCCATCAAAGTCACCAAAGGGACAAAAACTGGAAAATCTTTAGCAGAGTCAGAAAGTGATTTGTCACTGAGCCAGGAGGACCAGCAGAGCCGCTACTCTCCTGCTGGTATAAAGAGTTTTCTGCAGGGAACGAAGGGATCCAGGCTGGTGAAAGTAGAGGATCACTTTGCAGACCTGAAGCTGTTTGTAGAGTCAGCGAAGCCTCTGACGAAAAGATCAGGAAATTTATCGTCTGAAGAAAGTGCTGCTTAAAGTAAAAGCACAAATCTCTGCTGATGATGATGTTTAGACGAAGGTTCTTGTGTTTTTCTCTCTTCCTGTTATGTTTTCCTACTGTTATGTTTCTTTTAAGCTTCTCCCTCTCCATGTGTGATTTCAAAATAGGCACTTTAAACTTGAATGGAGCCAGAGAAGATAGTAAAAGAGCTGCGTTCTTTAAGCTGATGGAGCTGAAGAACATAGATGTAATGCTGCTTCAGGAAACACACAGTAGTGCAGATAATGTAAGTGACTGGAGGAGAGGATGTAACGGGGAAGTCATTCTGAGCCATAAGTCCAGCTGTAGTGGAGGAGTGGGGATTGTCTTTTCCAGGAGCTTCTTGCCTTTTTCTTGTGAAGTTGAGGAAATTATTAAAGGCTGTTTATTGAAGGTCAAAGCTCAATTTGAAAATATTACCGTAGTTTTCGTCAACGTTTATGCACCAACCAAGGGGGTGGATAGACTAGTGGTACTAGATGTTTTATGTGACACTATCAGGAACTGCAGTAGTGATGAGTATTTGTTTTTAGGAGGTGATTTTAACTGTACTGAAAATCCAAAGCTGGATAGAAACCACCAAGAGCCTCATCCTGCTTCATCACGCAGGTTCAGACAGTTGACTGAAGCTCATGAGTTGTCAGATGTGTGGAGGATGTTTTATAAAAGTCACAGGCAGTACACCTGGAGTCACTCTAAAGACAATGTGTTATCTCTGGCCAGGCTGGACCTTCTGTATTCTTTTAAACATCACATGAACCTTTTTAAAAGTTGTCACATTAACCCAGTGGGCTTCTCTGATCACTGTCTGGTTTTTTGCTGTGTTTTTATAAATAATGTGCGCTTACAGAGTGCTTACTGGCATTTTAACACTGCCCCGCTTCATGACAAGGCTTTTAGAGCAGCTTTTGAATGTTTTTGGTTTACCCACAGAAAATGTAAGTCTGACTTTGCCTGTGTTCAACAGTGGTGGGATTTTGGGAAATCACAGATTAAACAGCTGTGTCAGCAGTTCACTCGTAATGTCACTAGAGACATAACCAGATCTATGAGGGACCTGGAGACTCAGGTGGTAGAACTGCAGAGTTTAGCAGGTTCTACAGGAGATCGAGGGCTTTTAGATTCCCTCAAGTCTAAAAAGTCGGCTTTGGCCAACCTGCTGGGCATCGCAGCACAGGGAGCTCTGGTCAGGTCACGGTTCCTCGACATCACGCAGATGGATGCCCCCTCTCACTTCTTCTTTGGTCTGGAGAGGAAAAATGGACAGAGAAAGATTGTTCACTCTCTGCGATCCAGCAGCGGCTCTGCAATCTCAGATTCTTCTGAGATTAGGAAATTTGCAGTCAGTTTTTATAAAGATCTGTATAAGAGTGAACTAACAGACAATCCAGATGTGTGCAGCAGCTTCTTCACCGGTCTTCCTCAGGTGGATGCTGGAGCCAATGCAAAGCTGGAGGCTCCGGTATCCATTAATGAACTGTATACTGCTCTGATGAGCTTACAGAGTGGAAGAGCTCCAGGTATAGACGGTCTTCCTGTTGACTTCTATAAATCCTTCTGGTCCGTGGTGGGCGAAGACCTGTTGGAGGTTGTCACAAGCAGCCTGGAGAGAGGACGGCTGCCTCTGAGCTGCAGGAGGGCGGTCATCACTTTGCTGCCCAAGAAGGGAGACCTGCAGGAGCTGAAGAACTGGAGACCTGTTTCTCTGCTCTGCACGGACTACAAGATACTGTCCAAGGTCCTGGCCAGCAGACTCAGAGAGGTGATGGCTTCTGTCATCCACACTGATCAGACATACTGCGTGCCCGGCAGGCTGATAAGTGACAATGTCACTTTAATTCGGGATGTTTTGGAGGTCTCCAGCTCATTGGCTGTAGACACTGGTCTGATTTCAATAGACCAGGAAAAGGCTTTTGACCGGGTTGAACACCAGTATCTTTGGCAAACTTTAGCTGCTTTCGGGTTCAACCCTGGTTTCATAGCCAAGATCCAGGTTCTGTATAGTGACATTGCGAGTGTTCTGAAAATCAACGGAGGTCTGAGTGCTCCTTTCAGTGTCCAGAGGGGGGTCAGGCAGGGCTGCTCTCTGTCCGGCATGCTCTACTCTCTGGCCATCGAGCCTCTGCTCCACAAACTGAGGAATGATCTGACTGGTGTTTGTTTTCCTGACTGTGATGCCTCTTTTAAACTGTCGGCGTACGCTGATGATGTCATTGTCCTGGTCAACACACAGAGAGATATTGATGTGCTAGTGAACACTGTTAATCTGTTTGGTTGCATATCCTCTGCTAAAGTAAACTGGGGGAAGAGTGAGGCTGTCATGGTGGGGGATCGGCTTGTGGATCAACTCAGGTTACCTGGAGGTCTGGTCTGGAAAAAAGGAGGGCTAAAATACCTGGGAGTTTTTCTGGGTAATGAAATGTTCTTACAGAAAAACTGGGACAATGTCTTAGAAAAGGTCAAAGGTCGGCTCATGAAATGGAAATGGCTTCTACCTAAAATGTCCTACAGAGGTCGTGTTCTCGTGATTAACAATCTGGTCTCTTCTGCTCTGTGGCACCGGTTGGCCTGCGTTGATCCTCCAGCTTCTCTTTTATCACAGATCCAAAGGGTTTTGGTTGATTTTTTTTGGGACAGGTTGCACTGGGTACCTCAGAGCGTGCTGTTTCTTCCTAAGGAGGAGGGTGGACAAGGTCTGGTCCATCTGGCCAGCAGGGGCGCTGCCTTCTGCCTTCAGTTCATTCAGAGACTGCTCACTGTGCCCACAGACCTGGTGTGGAGGACTTTATCCTGCTGCATCCTGCAGCGGTTTGGTGGTCTGGGACTGGGTTTGTCTCTGTTTCTAATGGACTCCAAGAGGTTGGACGCTTCGTCCCTGCCAGCCTTTTATAGAAGTGTCTTCTCAGTGTGGACTTTGCTGAGGAAGCATAGGCAGGAGCGGGATGACTCTCTGTACTGGCTCCTACAGGAACCTGTACTGTTTGGAGGACTTTTGGATTGTCCCAGCTGGGGTGGACCTACTCTATCCAGACTCCTTCACACTGCAGGAGTTTCTACTCTGGGGCAGGCGGTGGAGCTGGCGGGACCTCGGTTGGATGATCCTGTTGGACTAGCTGCTCGGATGGGAGTGAGATCTACGCGAGTCATAAACCAGTTACTGAAACATTGGAAACAGAAGCTGACAGGACATCAATGCCTTCTGTTAACTGACTTTTGTGATGGCGCACTGCTGCCAAACTGTACGGACCCCTATCCCACCATTGGACTGTTTCCGGATTTCAAAAACTGTTCTGGTCCTTTACTTGAGCCTGTCGACCCTGTGGGAGCTTCTTTGGAGGACGCCTCAGGAAAGACGCTGTATAAGTTGATGGTTAAAACCTTGAACCAGAACAAACTGAATGGACGCAGTGACACCCCGTGGAGGACTTATCTGGACTTAGACCCTGACGTCAAACCAGCATGGAGGTCTTTGTATAAACCTCCTTTAACAAAGAAACATGCGGACCTGCAGTGGAGGATCCTACATGGCATTGTAGCAGTGAACTCCTTTATCTCTGTTATTAATGCTGCTGTGGAGGAGAAATGCCCCTTCTGCAGCCAAAGAGAGACGGTGTTTCACTGTTTCTCAGAGTGCTCTCGTCTGACGGCTCTGTTTGTGTTGTTGGAAACCATTTTTAGCAGATATGGAGAAATTTTTATGAAGCAGGTTTTTATTTGTGGTTTTAAATACACTTGCCAACAGAAGAACAAGTGTCAGATATTGAACTTTGTTTTGGGACAGGCAAAAATGGCGGTGTATGTGAGCCGCAGGAGGAAGGTGAAGGAAGAGCTGAATGTTGATGTGGTTCCTGTTTTTGTCAGAATGGTGAAGTCCAGACTGCTGGTAGAGTTTAGTTTTTACAGAGCTGCTCATGACCTGGAGACTTTCCAGCTGATTTGGGGTTATGGGGGGGTGCTCTGCTCTGTAATAGATGGACAGTTGAGTTTTAGACATGTGCTGATGTAACTTTGATACCTGATATGTAATTATATTATGTATGTGTTAATGTAGTGTATTACGTTTTTTTACAGTGTACATAGTGGATAATAAATGTTGAGTTTAAAAATCAAATCTCTCTCTCTCTCTCTCTCTCTCTCTCTCTCTCTCTCTCTCTCTCTCTCTCTCTCTCTCTCTCTCTCGTCTTTTTTAAATGAGTCTGGAAGCTGAAAGAAAAGTCTAACTGAACTTTTAACGTTGTCAAAGTGAGAGAAATGTCCTCCGCTTGTCCTTGTAACGTCTTTGTATTTATGGCAGAGTTTCCTGCTCTGATCAGTCTGATCTCCGTCACGTCTCTGAATCCGGAACGCCCGTATGCTGTGTGAAAGCACACGAGGCGGCTTTATGCCGACTTTGTGTGGTTCACTGTAAACAAATAAAGATGAATCCTCTTTATGGCTATAAAGCGGGTTCTCTGTATAAAAGAGGTGTGTGTGTGTGTGTGTGTGTTAGTGTGTGTGAGCCTCAAGTTGAAGTTTGTTAAATTTTGTAGTTTGACTAATCTGTTGAGATGTTACTGTAGTTGTGCAGCGATGTTTAGAAGTGTCCTTTAATATTGAAGTCATGACAGGCTCTATCCTCAGCACAACATGCAGAGGTCAATATTTAATATTCTGATTCATCATGTCTGAGGACATATTTGTACATCACATCTTCTTCTTCACGTCTTTTCCTCTCAGACTTCAGTGAAAGAATCCAGCAGACAGTTGAGACAGATGAGTTGCAGCCTGTTTCTGTGTCACTCTGACAAACTGAGGAACACTGCTTCATGTTGAACAGCAGTTAGGACTCATGTTGGATAGAAAATCATTCTGACTGTGTTTCTTCCTCCAGGTTGGACCATGGTGGAGAGCAGTGGTTAAAACCTGGTCTGAAGAAGTGTAAGTGTGGATTTAATTTGATTCATGACAACTAAACAGCACACAGTCAGTTTCTCTTTAAATACAAAGTTGGTCTTTGTGGTTTTTATTCATTAAAACATTACTGACAAAATGTGTCATTAAACTTTATAGAAATGAACAACAGATCAGAACTTAAACAGAGAATAAATCCATCAGGTGTGTCAGATGATAAACTGCTGCTGTGTTGTTTCTTCTTCTCTTCATCAGATTTCTGTGAACTCACACTGGACACAAACACAGTACACAGAAAACTCAAACTGTCTGACAACAACAGGAAGGTGACACATGTGGAGGAGTATCAGTCATATCCTGATCATCCAGACAGATTTGACTACTGGCAACAGCTGCTGTGTAGAAATGGTCTGACTGGTCGCTGTTACTGGGAGGTTGAGTGGAGAGGAAGAGTTTATATATCAGTGACTTACAGAAGAATCAGAAGGAAAGGAGGCAGTGATGACTGTTTGTTTGGATGGAATGATCAGTCCTGGAGTCTGAACTGCTCTGATGGTGGTTACTGTGTCCGTCACAATAAGACAGAAACATCCATCCCCTCCTCCTCCTCTTCCTCCTCCTCCTCCTCCTCCTCTGTCTCTAACAGAGTAGCAGTGTATGTGGACTGTCCTGCTGGCACTCTGTCCTTCTACAGAGTCTCCTCTGACACACTGATCCACCTCCACACCTTCAACACCACATTCACTCAGCCTCTGTATCCAGGGTTTGGGGTCTGTTGGTCTGGTTCCTCAGTGTCCTTGTGTCCTCTGTCTGAGGAAGAGTCTCCTCCTGTGTAGACAAACAGTCACACTGCTGACTGAAGACAGCTGCTGAAATCACTGTTCACTCTGTTCACCAGTGAACAACAGAAACTGGAAGTGACAGCAGCTTCCTGTGTTTAAATGTTGATGGTGGACGAGGTTTCACTCTGGTTTCATTTGGATCACTGACTGTGCTTTAATGTAAGAATATTGTTTCTATTAGAAGTAGTGAAATGATCTCCTCTGGGCTGAATTTATGTGTATAAACTGTGTTGACTCTGATTGACTTCAGTAAAGTTTTCTTGGAGCAGCATCTAGTAGCTGTTAGTGGCTGTTAGTTATTCCATTTTATCAGGATCTTAAAGTGAAGTTTTTCCTGAAAATGTCCAGCAGACATCCCAGTCTGTTTGACATCAGCTCAGTTTGTGTTAAATCATGAACATCAACGTATGTTTCTATCTGATGTAATGTGTCTGACATGTATGTATATAATAACATGTATGGGTTGCTTTCCTTTAGTTTTTCTTGCCTCTGCAGGTGATGTAAATATTGTCTTGTAAGCTCATGTTTGCTGGGTAGCTTTGGCTGTTTTACACTTGAATAAAAATATTCATTCACTACTTATTCAGAGAACATCACTTGTTTTTTTACATGGATGTGTAATGTTATACTACTTCTACTTCTACTACACTACTTGTGTTTTTCTCTCATTAGAACATTTATGACAGAATGAATTCAGCAAACATGATCTTTACAGATGTTACATATATTTCTCACATTGTGATGTTTTACAGTCCTTCTTTATTTGACATTGTTGTTTTTAATCATTAATTAATGTTTAAGATAAAATGAACAAAGAGAGAAATAAAAAGAGTCTGTCAGACGTCCAATACGTTTTCTCAGGAAACAGGACTGAGTTCACCTGTACTGAAACATCTGGCCCAAGTTTCCTGTATGTTGGTTAGCTTGTGGTGATTTGATGAAACACAGCTGTGTTTGGGAAGTCGCACCATGTGAGCAAAATATAACCTATAAAAATAATCAGAGCTCTTGATGCTTTATATCCTTTTTAAATATGACCGAATCATTAAACATTTAAAGATCAAAGAAATACAATTATTAATTAGAAAATTTTACAATATTTTTTTACTTTGAGTTTTATAATTTATAATTTAAAATCAAAGTAATTAACTTATTATAATGTAATTACAATTAAACACGTTAAAAGTGTTTAATTTAGTTTCTAATAATTAAAGTTCCACTTTCCTCTATTTTAGAAACCAGTGATGGAGACATATCCACGGCCACCAGGGCCCCAATTCATCAATATTGATATTTATTTAAACATGTTTTATTTTCAATAGAATTATAACAAGAAGTTTAGATTTTACAGTTAAAATATTCAAATATGTCACTAACATCATGCAAGTGATAATAACTTTATTTACAACATGTTAATTTACAATAAGTACAACATGTATAAAGAAATGATTTACAAAAATGTATTTTCCACATTTTCTTTATTATTCATTCTGTTATAGTTTGAACATGAAGTTAAAATAGTTCAGTTTTAGTATATTAATAGAATAGTGATATATGTATTAATAGTGTATAAATGTCCACAAAGACAAATAATAATGTATTTTTACTGTTTTACATGAAGACATATTGTTACAGATTTATTGATCAGATAAGTGTGTGTGTGGCTCCAGGCTGATGATGATGATGAAGATGATGATGATGATGATGATGATGATGATGATGATGTGGTGCAGGTGATCAATCAGAGCTGGAGATTGATCCAGGAGGACATCAGCAGGGTCAGAATCATTGATCATTGATCAGATATCAGATATCCAGTAATCACAGACACGTCAGGTCTCACATTAATGAGTTTACCAACAATCACAGCTGGAAATCATGTTGCTATATGTGACCATATGTGATATTTACAATGTGATGTTACTGTAGTGCAGAGAAATATTAATATTATAGAAACACCATAGAATATTATATTATAGAGTAATATTGTAGAATGATTACAGATATGTTATATAAATACAATGGAAAAGGAAAGTAGGCTGCTGTAAAGTCCATTAAAACAATAAAAACCTAAATCCTTTTTATTCATTGTTAATTGTACTTTGGTCATAAGAACTCAGCTGCCCATCATAAATTAAAGTTTATTAATCCAACATGTTATATCCTGTATATTCATATCATTAACAATAATAATAATAATCTTTATATCTCTTTTCTAAACAAAGTTCATGTGCTTTAATAAAGTTAATAATATTAGTGCAGCAGCTGTTCAGGCTGATTGATGCTTCAACACATAGAAACATGAATCCAGTTGACTGAGGTGTGAATGAGTTTAAACAGCAACAACATGAAAGAAACTAACAGTCTATTAAACACTTGATATTTAATTTGACATTTGATATATTTGCTGAAGTTTGTTTTTAACACCAGCAGGATCCCGTAGATCTCAGGTCTCTGCTGCAGGTGCGACACACCTGCGTGACGTCAGAGCCGCGTCAGTCAGCAGGCCTGTGGGCGGAGCGTCGTGTTTGTCTCCCTGTATGTGAGCAGGTGAGACACACCTGAGCAGCGCAGGCGACAGCAGCAGAGTCTTTAATGACACTTTGTCTTTTTAATCTTTTAACGTTTTAATTGACAACAAAGTTAAAAACGTTTCGTCACTTCTTCTTCTGCGGAAACAACAACTGATCCGCGCGGAGCGGCGACACGCGTCAGGACGCGGTAAACAGTGTTCTTCCTCCCACACTCAGACTGACTGCAGTTGAAAATGCCTCCATTCTCGTCTTCCTCCTCTCATTCCTTTTCCTCCCTCCTCCTCCTCCCCCTGCTGTTGTTGCTGCTGCGGCCCGGCGGAGGAGCGGCAGAGGACGCGTCCTGCAGCGGCGCTTTCCGCTCCGGTCAGGAGAACTTCGTGCTGGACGCGGAAGACGCGGTGAAGGAGGGAGCGGTTCTGCTGTCCACTGCGCATGCGCCCTCCGCGGAGTCCTGTGAGCTCGCGTGCTGCAAGGACCCGCGCTGCAACCTGGCGCTGCTGGAGCCGCGCAGCAGCGGAGCGGCGGCGGAGGAGAGCCGCGCCTGCGTCCTCTTCAACTGCGTCCACAGAAACCGCTTCGTGTGCAGGTTCGTGAACCAGGTCGGATACCTGAGCTACATCCGAAAGTCCGTGTTCCTGCAGTACCTGGCGGGGCCGCCGGCAGCAGGTGAGTCCACCTGAGAACCCAGGTCAGTTACATAAAGTCTCATAGCAGGAAGGGTTCTCAACCTGGGCTCTGGGCCCCTACAGGGCCACAAGATGATCAACAGGAGATTAATAAAGATCATATATGACTAACATTAACTGAGCTCTCACACCTGAAAGAACTAGCTGTGACGTCATAAAGCCTGCAGGTGAATCCAGGTGATAAACAGATTTAAGGTTAGAAGAAGAAGAAAATATGAATAAAGCTACGAAAAGTTAAAGTTGGTGGAAATTAAAACTCCAACTAATAAAACGATTGGATGTAAACGTTTAATCAGTTATTAAAATGGTTGCTTATTAATTTAATAGATGGCAATTAATCGATTAATCGACTAATCATTACAGCTGTAGTTTAATAAACATGGTGTTATATTGTTGTGCAGTGATTTAAAACTGTTTCCATTTCATGAACACAACAATAATCCGTCCAGCTTTATGTTTCCTACAATCATATTTCTGCTGTAATTCAGTCGTATATGAACATAATTCCTTGGAGACAAAGTTGAATTTTATGTTTACAGAAGTTACACAGATGTTCCTGCTGAGTGTTTATATAATTATCAGATTTTCTAGACTCTAAAATCAGAAACTGATCAGAGACGTGAACATGAACTCAGTCATGACATGAACCTGTGTGACATCACTGTGTCTCCAGGTGGGCAGGCTCCGCCCATCGCCAACGCGGGTCGTGACGTGGTCGTTCAGCCCGGAGAGACGGTGACGCTCAACGGCACCGAGAGCCTGCCGCTGGACGACGCCCACATCACCGGCTACCGCTGGAGTCTGCAGAGCGGAGACGCCGGCGTCACCATGGAGGTAAAAACTCCTGAAATTATGTGTTTGCTTCACTTCAGAGCAGAAACAGGTCATGTGTGGTAAAAGCTGACACGTGTTCACTGGACAGGATGATGAGCAGGTACATGTGACGTGTCATGTGACTCAGAATGGTTGAGTTTTTTGCAGCTTTTTAATGTGTTTCTGCAGAAGGCGGAGCTTCCTGTTGTCTCTCTGTGTTAAAGAAGTTTTAAATAAAGTTTATTCTTATTATTTGAATGCGTCTCTTCCTCTGCGACAGACAGAACTTGTTCTCTCGTCCAGATGAATAAAGTTTTAAATTGTTTTTGAATGTGGTTCTGCAGACGACGGCTCTAGCTGACCAGGTGCGGCTCTCCAACCTGCAGCCGGGCTCGTACGTCTTCCAGCTGACTGTCACCGACTCCAACAACCAATCAGACGATGCCGAGGTCACCGTCCTGGTGCTCAGCCCGGAGCTGACCAGCAGTGAGTGCTCATGGGAAATGTAGTCCACTGGTTATTTCTGTGTTCAGTTTAATCTGAACTGTGTTTGTTTAGTTTGTTGTTTTGTAAAGAAACTGAACTTAAAGTCTTTGAGCTGATTCAGGATCAGTTCATTGATCGATCATTTCATTAATGTCCGTTTATTGATCAGTTAAACTCTGCTGATGAAGACAGAATCAGTTAATCTGCTGAGAGATTCCATGTTCAGTCGACTGAATCAGTGTTTGTTGTTTCACAGCTATGATCCACACCTTGACTCAAACTGGTTAGACTGGAATATCTGACACACACACACACACAAGAGAACACACATTCAGCAGAAACTAAACTAGCTCTGTGAGGCTTTTATTATGTCATCTTGACTTTTGTGTCGGCTGACGCATTGTAAATATATGTTACCACACACACACACGCCCTGCTGAGGGTTAATGTGTAAATATACTGAGCACACTTGACAGTTTTTCAGTATCGACCAAAACTGTGACTTGACAGATGGATATTTTATGTTTATGTTTTTGTTGGTTGAGATCCTTCTGAAGCATTTTATTCTGATATTTTCCAGCTGCTGCATTTCCTGTGTGCATTGCATTGTGGGAGAAAAGTGTTCATCAGCACACTTTATGAACATGTTTAGTTAAGTCACGTTCACACCTGGTTTCAACATGTGTTCTTGTTTGTGATCAGATCTCAATATGAGAAATAGCTGTCATTCATTTCTAAATCACTTCTTACTGCTGGTACTTGTAGATTTAACGAGAGAAGACTTCTAGCTGTTGGTACTTGTAGTTTTAACGAGGGGAAGACTTCTAGCCGCTGGTACTTGTAGTTTTAACGAGGGAAGACCTCTAGCTGCTGGTACTTGTAGTTTTAACGAGGGAAGACCTCTAGCTGCTGGTACTTGTAGTTTTAACGAGGGGAAGACTTCTAGTCGCTGGTACTTGTAGTTTTAACGAGGGAAGACCTCTAGCTGCTGGTACTTGTAGTTTTAACGAGGGAAGACCTCTAGCTGCTGGTACTTGTAGTTTTAACGAGGGGAAGACTTCTAGCCGCTGGTACTTGTAGTTTTAACGAGGGAAGACCTCTAGCTGCTGGTACTTGTAGTTTTAACGAGGGAAGACCTCTAGCTGCTGGTACTTGTAGTTTTAACGAGGGAAGACTTCTAGGCGCTGGTACTTGTAGTTTTAACGAGGGAAGACTTCTAGCTGCTGGTACTTGTAGTTTTAACGAGGGAAGACTTCTAGCTGCTGGTACTTGTAGTTTTAACGAGGGAAGACTTCTAGCTGTTGGTACTTGTAGTTTTAACGAGGGGAAGACTTCTAGCCGCTGGTACTTGTAGTTTTAACGAGGGAAGACCTCTAGCTGCTGGTACTTGTAGTTTTAACGAGGGAAGACCTCTAGCTGCTGGTACTTGTAGTTTTAACGAGGGGAAGACTTCTAGTCGCTGGTACTTGTAGTTTTAACGAGGGAAGACCTCTAGCTGCTGGTACTTGTAGTTTTAACGAGGGAAGACCTCTAGCTGCTGGTACTTGTAGTTTTAACGAGGGGAAGACTTCTAGCCGCTGGTACTTGTAGTTTTAACGAGGGAAGACCTCTAGCTGCTGGTACTTGTAGTTTTAACGAGGGAAGACCTCTAGCTGCTGGTACTTGTAGTTTTAACGAGGGAAGACTTCTAGGCGCTGGTACTTGTAGTTTTAACGAGGGAAGACTTCTAGCTGCTGGTACTTGTAGTTTTAACGAGGGAAGACTTCTAGCTGCTGGTACTTGTAGTTTTAACGAGGGAAGACTTCTAGCTGCTGGTACTTGTAGTTTTAACGAGGGAAGACTTCTAGCTGCTGGTACTTGTAGTTTTAACGAGGGAAGACTTCTAGCTGCTGGTACTTGTAGTTTTAACGAGGGAAGACTTCTAGCCGCTGGTACTTGTAGTTTTAACGAGGGAAGACTTCTAGGCGCTGGTACTTGTAGTTTTAACGAGGGAAGACTTCTAGCCGCTGGTACTTGTAGTTTTAACGAGGGAAGACTTCTAGCTGCTGGTACTTGTAGTTTTAACGAGGGAAGACTTCTAGCTGCTGGTACTTGTAGTTTTAATGAGGGAAGACTTCTAGCTGCTGGTACTTGTAGTTTTAACGAGAGAAGACTTCTAGCTGCTGGTACTTGTAGTTTTTGCGGGGCCTGCTTTAACTAGCAGGAAGAGGCGGAGCTCGGTGACCTTTTAACGTACTAGTTAGATTTTTGTGGTGATCACGCTGTACAGGTTGCATTCACAGCAATAACATGTTTTACTTTATCCAGGTAACGTATCCAGATACTGATCACATGTTAATGTCAGGTGTAAATGAGGTAAAAGTGAAATGAACTCACTTACTCAACTACTAATTCTGAAGTATTTGTGCTTCAAAAAAACTCAAGTTTTTAATATTATTTTATACTTTGACTCAAGAAACATACAATACTTATTACTGCATCTCATGTATCTGACTTTAATTTAAATTAAGATTTCACACAAACATCTGATCAGTTAATAAAATTAAACTACTCAGTTGTATATAAAGAAATTCAAATCAACTCCAAATCCAAATATGTAATAATAATAATGATAATAACTTAAAAACAAGCCTTTCTGTGTAATGAGTACTTTGCCTTTGATACTTTCAGAACACTTTAGTACTTGTTTGCACTATTATTACTTCTGCTTAAATGAAGCATCTGAGTGCTTCTTTCACCACCGTTTGATATCGTAATAAAAAGTAGTGACACACCTGTAACTGCACATTACAGGTGTAACAGTGTATGAAGGTTCATCACCATGGTTACCGCCCACTGATCATTGTTTTTATTCTTTATCTGTGAAGTCACCTGATCAGTATCTGTTCTTTGCCCCGCCCCTCCCAAGCTGTGTTCCTCCTATTATTGATTATTGATTATTGATCACCTGCTCATATGAATCTGATGAAACAAACCCAACTCAAGGTCCACTTACTTGCTAAAGTGATGATTGAGGAGACCATGTGATACGGTTGAAAGCTCTTGAAGTTAGTAGGAGGACTTTGAGTTGGGATTGTTTTGTCAGATTCTAAGAAGAACTTTGATGCTTCACATTTAAATTATTCAGATTTTTGTGATAAGTTGATTTTTTTTCTTCCTCACGTCAAAGACAAACATTTAGTTTTATATCAATGAAACTGATGAAGCAGAAACTGTATCACATGACCTCCTCCGTCCTATCAGAGTACTGTCTGACTCTGTGTCACATGACCTCCTCTGTCCTATCAGAGTACTGTCTGACTCTGTGTCACATGACCTCCTCTGTCCTATCAGAGTACTGTCTGACTCTGTGTCACATGACCTCCTCTGTCCTATCAGAGTACTGTCTGGCTCCGGAGAAGGTCGGTCCGTGTCGCGCTTCGTTTCCTCGCTGGCGTTATGACGCAGAGAGGGGCGACTGTGTGCAGTTTGTGTTCGGAGGCTGTAAATCAAACGACAACAACTTCCTGTCCAAAGATGAGTGTATTTCCGCCTGCAGAGGAGTCACAGGTAACACACACACCTGACTGTACACACATACACACACACCTGACAGTACACACATACACACACACACACACCTGACAGTACACACATACACACACACCTGACTGTACACACAGGAACACACACACCTGACTGTACACACAGGAACACACACACCTGACTGTACACACAGGTAACACACACACACCTGACTGTACACACAGGTAACACACACACCTGACTGTACACACAGGTAACACACACACCTGACTGTACACACAGGTAACACACACACACCTGACTGTACACACAGGAACACACACACCTGACTGTACACACAGGTAACACACACACACCTGACTGTACACACAGGTAACACACACACCTGACTGTACACACAGGTAACACACACACACCTGACAGTACACACAGGTAACACACACACCTGACAGTACACACAGGTAACACACACACACCTGACTGTACACACAGGTAACACACACACCTGACTGTACACACAGGTAACACACACACACCTGACAGTACACACAGGTAACACACACACCTGACAGTACACACACACACACACACCTGACTGTACACACAGGTAACACACACACACCTGACAGTACACACAGGTAACACACACACCTGACAGTACACACACACACACACACCTGACTGTACACACAGGTAACACACACACACCTGACAGTACACACAGGTAACACACACACCTGACAGTACACACACACACACACACCTGACTGTACACACAGGTAACACACACACCTGACAGTACACACAGGTAACACACACACCTGACAGTACACACATACACACACACACAGTTCTGCTTCATCCTGGTTAAATACTACTGATGAGTGTTTTCGTCCACAGTGACGTCAGAGAGAAGCATCGCTCTGCCCACCACTGGTCAGTCCCACAATGCACCTCTTCATCTCAGCTCTGCAGCATATTTAGGATGTAAAGTGTTAATATGATTGTGTGTGTGTGTGTGTGTGTGTGTGTGTGTGTGTGTGTGTGCGCAGAGGTGTGTGGGTCTGCGTGTCTTCCCGATCAGCTGGTCTGCAGCAGTAATTGTTGTCTGGACAGAAGTCTGGAGTGTGACGGCGTGACGCACTGCAGCAACGGATCAGACGAGAACCACTGCAACAAATGTAACACACACACACACACACACACACACACACACACACACACAAGAACACACATTCAGCAGGAACTAAAGGCAGTGACCTTCCTCCTCCTCTTCCTCAGTGAATCAGACCCTCTCTCGGCTGCTGAGCATCGATGTGAACGAGAGAAAAGGTCAGTGTGTGACTCTGTCTCTTTGAGCTAACAAGCTAACAGGCTACATGCTAACTGTGCCCCCCCCCGCCCCCTCAGCTCGGTGCACGGAGCCCCCCCGCACCGGTCCCTGCCGGGCCAGTCACACCCGCTGGTACTACGACCCTCTGGACAGGAAGTGTCAACGCTTCACCTTTGGCGGCTGTGACGGAAATGAAAACAACTTTGAGACGGAGGAGAAGTGCAGCAAGACCTGCGACGGAGTGACTGGTACAAATACACACTGATACACACACAGCACATATAGATCCATAGAGTATTAAACACACAGTTATATACAGACGGGAGACAGATTAGAGGAAAACCTGGTCCAGGTCTGGATGCTGGACCCTTGCAGTGAGTACAGTATTAAACATGCGGCTTCATTGATCAGGATCCTCGTTCTCTGCTCCAGTTCAGTTTAACTGGTTTTCTTCTCTCCGTGTGTCTGCAGAGCGACATGTTTTCGCCAGAGGGATGTTTGAACGCTTCGAGGATGAAGATGAAGACGACTCAGGTGAGACAGACTTCATGTTTCCACCAGTTTATTCTGATGAGGATGATGATGATGATGATGATGATGATGATGATGATATGATGATGGACAATGTAGTATCACAGTCAGCAGTGACAGGAAGTGACCTCACAGTCTCCTCCTCAGGCTCCATCGCGCTGGCCGTCGTCCTGTCGGTGGCCATCTTGGCTCTGTTGGCGATCCTCACCTACTGCTTCCTGAAGTCGCGGCGGGAGCGCTCGCACCGCCCCGTCGCCACAGGCCCCGCCCACGTGGCGCTGCCCGAGCAGGACTCGCTGGTTTACAACAGCACCACCAAACCTGTATGACATCATCACCGCCGCTGTCACCGTGACGACCTGCTGCTGCCTGACGTGTTGATGTTTTTGTGTCATTTTCCTTTTAATTGTTGTTTTCTTGTTGTTTCTCTGCTCGTGTTTCTGTTTGTTTGTTTCTGTGAATCTTTGTCAGATTTTCAGTCTGAGCAACATATTTATTAAATGAGCTCGGTTCAGTTTTTACATATCAGATGTTCAGGTTGTATTTTTCTGTATGAACATGTTTTTGTTTAGTTGGGTTTCTCAGGTGAATCTTTACTGTTTATATATATTTGATATCTGTTTTAATGTATTTATGAGTTTGTGTTTGAAACGTGTGAATGATTTTTAGTTTGACTGTAAATATGAAATTCTGTTATTTGAATCATCTCAGGTTGTTCAACATCTGCTGCCGTCATGTTTTTAATGTTCAGTGTTTCTGATGTCAATAAAGTTTCAGATTTACTGTCACAAAATACATTTAACGTCTTTATATTAAAGAGACGAAATGATAAAACATCAAACAAACGACTTCAACTTGTTTCTGAAGCTCATGACGATAACTGAACCGTCTCCATGAACACTGAGGAAGACCATGAGATGCAGCTGAAAGCTGCGGCTAGAGAGTGTTGTGGCTCCTCGGAGATGCTGTAAAAGGCAGATAAAAGGATCAATAAGAGCAAATACATAAAACAATATAAACATAGTTAATAACAAGAAGGAAACATTATATAATACATTAATCCTTTAAACATGAATGAAGCTGAAAGTTCAGGAAACAACAAACAGATCATTGAATAATAAAAGCAGAATTAAAAAGTCTTAAATTAATTCAGCAGTTTTATTTTAAAATTACATTATTTCTTTATTTTAGCACAAATTAAAGGAGCAGATTTATTTATTTATTTATTTATTTATAAAAATAATAATTATAATCCTTATAATTTATAAGGAGCAGAATTATTAAATGGGAAATGTGATGATGATACGTGTTTTCAGCTGTCGGTTGTAAACCTCGTATCTCCAGCTGTCGGTATCAGCTGATGACGTCATGAGAAACAAGAAACAAGTGAGAGAGACGCCGCGCCCAAACTGGAGATACAGGTTTACAACCGACAGCACAGAGACGATGATATGACTGTAAAATCTGTAAATTCCTTTAAATTCAACCTGTGAAACAAACAGAAACTGTAATAATGACGCTGAATGTTGTGTTTGTTTGTGTTTGTGTGTGTTTGTGTGTGTTTGTGTGTGTGTGTGTGTGTGTGTGTGTGTGTTTGTGTGTGTTTGTGTTTGTGTGTGTTTGTTTGTGTTTGTGTTTGTGTTTGTGTTTGTGTGTGTGTGTTTGTGTTTGTGTTTGTTTGTGTTTGTGTGTGTTTGTTTGTGTTTGTGTTTGTGTTTGTGTTTGTGTGTGTGTGTTTGTGTTTGTGTTTGTGTTTGTGTTTGTGTGTGTGTGTTTGTGTTTGTGTTTGTGTGTGTTTGTGTGTGTTTGTTTGTGTGTGTGTGTGTGTTTGTGTGTGTTTGTGTGTTTGTGTTTGTGTGTGTGTGTTTGTGTGTGTGTGTGTGTGTGTGTGTGTTCTCTGACAGGCTGAAACAGGTTTTGTTGTGCAACTCTGTTCACTCATAAACACATGAACTGTTTCTATGGGGTCACAGTTGGTTTTTAAAGTTAAAGTTTGAAACGTTTGTGTCGTCTGACGGTCAGAGAGCAGCTCTGACGTCCAGCAGGAGGCGACACATTTATATTAAACCATAAAAATCCTTTAAAACTTTAAAGTGTTCAGTGGAGCCTGAAACTAAAGCTGTTGGTTTCTATGTTTTATTCATTTTCACCACATTAAATAAAAACAACACATTTGAAATAAACATATAGTTTATGTTAGAAGAGACAAGAGATGATGAAGCTCAGATCAGAAACATGGTTGTCATAGTAACACAATAAGCTTTCAGGCAGGTGAGTTTTCCAGGTAAGCAGCAGGAAATCAATCAATCAATCAATCAATCAGCATCAGTAACATCTGCATCACATTAGACTGAACCTAAACCAGCTGATCTCTTTGTGTTTCTGTGTCTCATATTTGACATCAGTTAAACGTGAGAACTTATTAAAAACACACAAACCAACACGCGTTTTATGTGTTTTTAATAAGTTGTCAGTCAGATGTTCTGGAGTCATTTTAAGAGTAAAGTTTCCTCCTGACGTCACTGAAGCAGAAACAGCAGAATTTGATCTTTAAGGATTAAAGTGAAGTTAAATGTTTCAGAGTTTAATGACTCAGTAAAGATTTAATCTGAGTCTCTGCAGTCGACCAATGAAAACAAACCTGCAGCTTGAACTGACGGAGCTGTAACTTCCTGTTAATGCTTCCTGTACACACTCATTAAATATATAATATATACTGTATATATATTAATATATACTGTCCATTATCAATGTATATTATACTGTCATTAAATATATAACACTAAATATTTACTGTCAATAATCAATATATATATTATACTGTCATATAACAGTCATGTTTATGCTTCCTGTAAAGCTGCTAAAGCATCTTTGATTATTATTGTTCTGCTGTTTGGTTTTTATTGGCTCTATGTTTTCAACATTCAATAAAAACAGTTCTCAGTAGAACCCTCTGTTGGTCTTTAGAACCCTCTGATGGTCCTCAGTAGAACCCTCTGATGGTCCTCAGTAGAACCCTCTGTTGGTCTTTAGAACCCTCTGATGGTCCTCAGTAGAACCCTCTGATGGTCCTCAGTAGAATCCTCTGTTGGTCTTTAGAACCCTCTGTTGGTCCTCAGTAGAACCCTCTGTTGGTCCTCAGTAGAACCCTCTGTTGGTCCTCAGTAGAATCCTCTGTTGGTCTTTAGAACCCTCTGATGGTCCTCAGTAGAACCCTCTGTTGGTCCTCAGTAGAATCCTCTGTTGGTCTTTAAAACCCTCTGATGGTTCTCAGTAGAACCCTCTGTTGATCTTTAAAACCCTCTGATGTTCTCAGTAGAACCCTCTGTTGATCTTTAAAACCCTCTGATGGTCCTCAGTAGAACCCTCTGATGGTTCTCAGTAGAACCCTCTGTTGGTCTTTAGAAACCTCTGATGGTTCTCAGTAGAACCCTCTGTTGGTCTTTAAAACCCTCTGATGGTCCTCAGTAGAACCCTCTCTTGGTTCTCAGTAGAACCCTCTGTTGGTCTTTAGAATCCTCTGTTGGTTCTCGGTAGAACCCTCTGTTGGTCTTTAGAACCCTCTGTTGGTTCTCAGTAGAATCCTCTTTTGGTCTTTAAAACCCTCTGATGGTCCTCAGTAGAACCCTCTCTTGGTTCTCAGTAGAACCCTCTGTTGGTCTTTAGAAACCTCTGATGGTTCTCAGTAGAACCCTCTGTTGTCTTTAAAACCCTCTGATGGTCCTCAGTAGAACCCTCTGTTGATCTTTAAAACCCTCTGATGTTCTCAGTAGAACCCTCTGTTGATCTTTAAAACCCTCTGATGGTCCTCAGTAGAATCCTCTGTTGGTTCTCAGTAGAACCCTCTGTTGGTCTTTAAAACCCTCTGATGGTTCTCAGTAGAACCCTCTGTTGATCTTTAAAACCCTCTGATGGTTCTCAGTAGAACCCTCTGTTGATCTTTAAAACCCTCTGATGGTCCTCAGTAGAACCCTCTGATGGTTCTCAGTAGAACCCTCTGTTGGTCTTTAGAAACCTCTGATGGTTCTCAGTAGAACCCTCTGTTGGTCTTTAAAACCCTCTGATGGTCCTCAGTAGAACCCTCTCTTGGTTCTCAGTAGAACCCTCTGTTGGTCTTTAGAAACCTCTGATGGTTCTCAGTAGAACCCTCTGTTGTCTTTAAAACCCTCTGATGGTCCTCAGTAGAACCCTCTCTTGGTTCTCAGTAGAACCCTCTGTTGGTCTTTAGAATCCTCTGTTGGTTCTCGGTAGAACCCTCTGTTGGTCTTTAGAACCCTCTGTTGGTCTCAGTAGAATCCTCTTTTGGTCTTTAGAACCCTCTGTTGGTTCTCAGTAGAACCCTCTGTTGGTCTTTAGAACCCTCTGTTGGTTCTCAGTAGAACCCTCTGTTGGTCTTTAGAACCCTCTGATGGTCCTCAGTAGAACCCTCTGTTGGTCTTTTGAACCCTCCGTCGGTCCTCGGTAGAACCCTCCGCCGGTCCTCAGTAGAGCCCTCTGTTGGTCTTAAGAGCCCTCTGTTGGTCCTCAGTAGAACCCTCTGTTGGTCCTTGGTAGAACCCTCCGCCGGTCCTCGGTAGAGCCCTCTGTTGGTCCTCGGTAGAACCCTCTGTTGGTTCTCGGTAGAATCCTCTGTTGGTCCTCAGTAGAACCCTCCGCCGGTCCTCGGTAGAACCCTCTGTTGGTCCTCGGTAGAACCCTCTGTTGGTCCTCAGTAGAACCTCCAGTGTTCAGAGTGGAGCTGATGGTGAGTTCTACTTTTCTTCACGTCTTTTTTCTACTCTTTGAATGAGGCGCATGCGCAGACGGTCGGAATGTGTCCGCAGCAGACGGATGTTTTAATGAGCAGAAAACAGCGAACAGAGAGAATTTAAACCGACTGTCAGCGTTGATACGACTTTACGGAACATTTACGGAAGCTTCTGTATTTAAACGTCACCGAGGTGAGTTCAGATTCGACTCTTCGTGTTCAGTTAGTTTCAGGAAATGTTTGAGAGGAAACATGAAGGTAAAAAGTCTTTCAGCAGGTTTAACTGCTCTGTTCGCTTCTGTCTTCACTTTAAACTTCAGACATTTATAAAAACAGACTCGAAGCTTCAGTTTGACTTTGTTTCTTTAATCTGAAGTGAAATTAATAATCGATCCTGTCAGAAAGTCTCCGCTTCGCCTGCAGCCTGAAGGTGTGGTTACTGATGAACTGCGTTAAGGAATCTAATCGTTTAAAGGTTACCTGCTTGTCTGAGGAAATAACCTCCTCTCACAACTCAACATAATCAATAATCAAATCATCAATAATGACTTTTTGATTCGGTATAAATATCACACACAAGACAACACTTGTTTATAGGAAACTTCAAGTGTTGCCGGTTTGTTTCGCAACGACACAACAAACAGAACAAGTCTGAACTCTGCGCAGGTTTGATCAGATAAAAAGATTCTTCATGATTGTGTTTTGTGCCGAGATGAACGGTGGATATAAAAGATTCAGAGTTATTGAGACATGTTTGTCAGATTTATATCTCTGCAGAGAGCAAAATAACAAAATGAAGATTCGTGTTTCAACTGTTTGAGTCCAAAGCAGAGAAAATAATCCGACAGTTTGGCTGTAAAATGTGAGATTATTGTCCTGAAGTCTGGTTGTCTGTTTTTATCACTTTACATGAAGCTTGTTCACACTGAGTTAGTGTTTAGTGTTGAATGTTTAGTGATGTTAAAGTGTGTGAAAGTCATTTATCAGCAGTAAATCTCATCACATCACAGGAAACAGTCTCATAAATCTAAAGAGTTTTATACAAACACTCAAATAAAAAGAACTAAAAGATAAAACAGGAATACAAAGTCTACAATAATCAATAAAACGAACTAATAAATCAATAATAAACCAAACTAAATGAATAAAGTAAACATAGAAACAGGAAGTGAACAGGTTGTACCAGTGTGTCTCTACACTGTGTTTCCATGGTAACAGGTCAGATTCCTGACCTGATCAGATGCATTCTGAGCATGCTCAGACACGCTGCCTCAGGGCGTTCACACCTTCAGCAGGACTTCCTGTCTCTGTTCACTGAGGTTACCATGGCAACCGGAGTTGGACCGCCGTCAGCTGATGCTCAATCAGTTCAATCGATCAGCAGTCAATAAATGACGTGATGATGATGATGTGAGATGAAGGTTTTTCAGTGTTTAAACTCATTTATCTGCTGTCGGTTTCTTTGTTTTATTTATTTACACACTGAATATTTTTTTATTTTTGAGTCAGACATCTGAAGATGTTGTCGCTGAGAAACTGAGATTATGGGATGTTTTATAGACTAAAAGATGAACCAACGTAACTGGCAGGTTCATCAATAATGAAAATAATCGTAGTTGCAGCTCTCGTTGTGTCTGTAGATTCGTCTCCAAGCTTCAGGACCAAAAGTTTCTAATATTAACTGACTGCAGCTGTAAATGTCAGCTGACCCACCGCCTGACTGTTGCTAACATGCTAGTTTAACAGCTAGCTGACCGTTGCTAACATGCTAGTTTAACAGCTAGCTGACCGTTGCTAACATGCTAGTTTAACAGCTAGCTGACCGTTGCTAACATGCTAGTTTAACAGCTAGCTGACCGTTGCTAACGTGCTAGTTTAACAGCTAGCTGACTGTTGCTAACGTGCTAGTTTAACAGCTAGCTGACTGTTGCTAACGTGCTAGTTTAACAGCTAACTGACTGTTGCTAACGTGCTAGTTTAACAGCTAACTGACTGTTGCTAACGTGCTAGTTTAACAGCTAGCTGACTGTTGCTAACGTGCTAGTTTAACAGCTAGCTGACTGTTGCTAACGTGCTAGTTTAACAGCTAACTGACTGTTGCTAACGTGCTAGTTTAACAGCTAACTGACTGTTGCTAACGTGCTAGTTTAACAGCTAACTGACTGTTACTAACGTGCTAGTTTAATAGCTAGCTGACTAAATGTGTGTGTTAACTGACACAAAGCGACAAAGTTCATTGTTACGCTGGAACTGAAACTGTATTTTAACGGTGTAACAACTATTTTCAGTGGAACGAAGCTAAAGTCTGTTTGTAAAGTTGCCAGATGACATCACACACTAATCTGAATAATAGTGACATCATGAATCTATGACATCATGATGTAACAACTTATATCAGCCTACAAGATTTTAAACAATGAAAGTAAAGAGAATCAAGTCAAACTGTTATAAACTCTGTAAGAAATCAAACAGTCAAGACAAGTTCAATCATGAAGAATAAAAACAATGAGAAGAAGTTCCCCAGACAAACAACGGGGATCAGTGATTGGTTGTTACGTTCGCACGTTAACAGCTCATTCACGTCTCTGTGTGGCTGCTGATTGGTCCACTGATCACAGTCAGTGGTGACTCCCCTCGTGAAGAGGAGTTCAGGTCTGCACAAGACGTTGATCTTTTTGTTGCTAGCCACCTTATTGAAAACTAGACTCGGTCAGAACTAGTTTATGGTTGGACGGTGTGGACACGCCTCCTGACATGTGGCTGACCAATGGTGTAACTTCATCACTCAGTCAGTCAGGTACAGACTTCGTGTTGTAGGGCTGTTCGCTGTGGTCCAGACAGGAAGTGGTTAAAGGAGTGTAACATCCTGAGATGCTTCTCTGCAGTCAGCTGAAAACACTTTTGTACTTTCATACAGAGTCACTAAACACATCACTGACCTCCGACAGTTTTAAGGACGGCGTGTTCACGTCAATAAACACAAGAGAAACATAAGAGGAGTAAAATACATTAAAATAAATAAAAGCTACAGATTAATATTCACGTAATATGAGTCAGTACTTTTATAAGTTATCGTCGTTGCTTCACAGTAAAGTTCAGTCTGAGCTGCAGACAGAAACATGACGTCTCAGCTCCGTCTGGATCCTGTTTTGCCCTCATCATCCAATAAACACAGAGCGCTGACTCAGGTGTTCTCACCTGAGACACAGACGGACTCTGAACGCATCGTCATCACTTCTCACCGACCGCCGCTGTAAACGGAACATTTAGTTGCTGCTGCGTTAACGTCGAGTTACAGATGTGATGTGAACATCCGTCAGCTGTGTAATAAACACGTCTGCTGACCGAGCTGCCGCAGTGTCCCTGAACGCATCACTGGCTGCTCACCTTCACCTGAACACACCTGCAGAGGAGACACTTTATGACCTCTATTAACTTCCTCTTTTATCATACTCACACACACACAACAGTCATTGACTGTAACATTTGAGGAAATTAAAGCTTTGATGTCAGAAATCTTGAACTTTCTGCTCTGAGGTTCCAACCAGGATGCAGCTAATGATTATATTCATTATCAATTAATCAATTAGTCTTTTGGTCCATAAAATGTTTCTCAGTTTACTGTCAAAGAGACTAAAGAAACCAGAAAATATTCACATATAAGGAGCTGAATCAGAGAATTTGGACTTTAGTCAAAGCCAGTCATTGATTATCAGAACAGTTGGTGATCAGTTCAATAGTTGGTAACTGATTGACTAGTTATCAGGTTCTACCTCTGTACCATGTGACCTCGCTGTTCTGTGATTGGTTAAAGGAGACAAACACTGAAAACTGATCTTCTCAGTTCAGATCTATTAAAACAGAGAAGAGTCATGTGACAGGATGTTTATATTAATTATTCAGGATTAATTATCCCTCGATGTCTCAGACACAACTAAATAATACAAAATAAAATAAAGGATGTTTGATAAAGTAGAGAAAACAAGAAGAACCAGCGCTGCTCTTCATCAGAGACCACCTGATCTTCTTCTTCTTCTTCTCTTTATTTCTTCTCTCTGCTTCTCTTCATGAGTTTAATAACAGAAACGGGCAAAAACCTTCATGAAGATGTTTCAGACTCTTCCTGCTGAGATGTAAAGTTGAACTCTGTTAAGTCTCCTAATTACTGCTTTGCTCCGTTGCCATGGAGACGTAGATGTTTACAACGTCTTGTTCACGTTGAACTAAACGTTGAGTTTCACAGTTTTTGTCTTGAGATTTTGACTGTTTGTCACTTTGTGTGCGTGTGTGTGTGTGTGTGTGTGTGTGTGCGTGTGTGTGTGTGTGTGTGTGAGTGCGTGTGTCTGTGTGTGTGTCTGTGTGTGTGTGTGTGTGTGTGTGTGCAGGTCGGTGTGATGCCTGAAGGATCTCGCAGCTCCTCCTGTGACGTCCCGATGGGTGAAGGTAAGAAACTCTGATTGGTCACGTTGTTTAAATGTTGTTTAAATGTTGTTTAAATGTTCTCGTTAACTTCAGGCTGCAGTCTGATGAGTGAAGGTGTTTGTGGTTCCACTTCAGTCATGTGACTGAGTATCAGCGCTGTAACGGTAACGCGTGTTCGTCCTGGATCGTTCGGTACAGGAAGTCAAACTGTTAATAATTCACCGACTCTGCAACACTTAGCTGTAGCATGTATGCTAGCCGGTTTAGCTAAATTAGCTGGGTTACCATGGTTACACTGCATGAATGATTAAATCAGTTCAGTTTTAATTTCTGGGTTACTTTGAGTGAAGTTAGTAACCATGGCGACCATCTGATTCACACCTCTCACTGGCTTCTTCTCCATAGCAGCAGCAGCCGGGGCTCATGGGTAATGTAGTCAGATATAAACCTGCAGCATCGTCACATCAATTGATTAAAGAAATATTATAAATGTGAAAACAGAATGAAAAACACATCCATCGTCATTCTGAGATCATAAATCTATAAATACTAAAATAATAATGAATACTGACATAGTAAATATAAAATATAATAAGTGGAGCTCATGTTGTCTGCAGTGTTTGTGATGTTGAAAACATGAAATAACGTCTCTGTGAGTCCGTCTGCAGCTCACAGACGCGTCTTTGTCGTCCTCTCTGTGTCGTCTGTCGGTGTGTGTGCTCATTCTTCTTCTGTGGTGGGTGGTGGAGGGAACCGGCGGCGTCTGACCCCCCACCACCCCCCCCACCCCCACCCCGCCTCATCCAGGACAAAAGACGTCTGTCTGTGAGCAGCAGGACAGTTGTGTTGAATATGAGCTATGTTTGTGCTGCAGTCTGAACACGTTGTGCTTCCTGTTTCACAATAAAAGCATGGCTGCTGCAGAGAGTTAAAAACTGTTCGAGAGTTCATCTTCACTTAACAAACAATCTCTGATCCTCGGCTGAGCAGCCAATCAGAGTGAAGCAAGTCTGATGTCACATCTTTACTTCATAAACTGAGATTAACCAGCTAATCATTAGCTTAGCATTAGCTTCAGCCAGTTAGCTTTAGCCTGTTAGCATTAGCCTCAGTCTGTTAGCAGTCTCAGTTTATTTAAGACTCTAACTTAGCTTTAGCTTAAAGGGAAACATTGTATCATTGCAGTTGGGTTGTTTATGCAGATGAACAGTGTTTAACTTGCCTCCATGTTGCTCCCAGAGCTCCCAGAGCTCCCAGCTCATGTGGACTCTGGTGGACTCCGGTGGACTCTGGTGGACTTTGGAAATCTGCATTAGACGACAAACTATGTTTTCCTCATTTTCTGTGGTGGTGCCTTCAAGGACGGTAAAATGTGGGTTTTCCAAAACACTCCATCTAGCATGCTACGCTAGCGATGGAGAAAATATCGTAATACTGAAGACTTAAAAATATCAGCATGTTTGGAATAAAACTAGTTTGATGATACGAGGCTGAATGTGGCGCTGTGGAGTCGGACACAACAGACTGTGGAGCAGGAAGTGACGTTACAACTGAACACAAACACCAACAAACAACGAGCTTTACAGTATAACATCAGAGTAGAGACGTGGCTTCACTGGTGGTGATATCAGACGGTCTGGAGGAGGAAGTGACCTCCACCGACTGAAAACTCTGCTGACTTTGTTTTTATATCAGACTGTAACTCTGAACACAGAACAGCGACTGTAAGGAAACTTTACGCTGCATCCAACACAGTCACACACGACGGCAGACTGGGAGGTGGACTGGGGGGTGGACTGGGGGGTGGACTGGGGGGTGGACTGGGAGGTGGACTGGGAGGTGGACTGGGAGGTTCTGACTGGCGGTCAGCAGCTCTTGTGCAGCCGATACTCTCAGTAACTGTAAGTTTGCAGTATCAATATAACTGCTGATAGTTTTATGATCATCACACTGGTTCGATACATCCAGACTGATGAGGAACAACGTTTCGTAGATGAGAAGCTTCAGTGAAGATAAATAACGCTGCTCACTAACTTTGTGTCTGTACACGTAGCCTGCGCACCATAAACACACCGTCAGAAGACGATTGGACAGCTGCGGCTCAGGACGCAGAGAGCCACTCGACCACTGAAAATACTGAACCCTGAACTGCTCCTGACGGCTGCCAGCAGTGTGTGAATGTGTGTGAATGTGTGTGAGTGTGTGTGTGAATGTGTGTGACTATGTGTGAATGTGTGTGACTATGTGTGAATGTGTGTGAATGTGTGAATGTGAGTGTGTGAATGTGTGTGAGTGTGAATGTGTGTGAATGTGTGTGAATGTGTGTGCCTATGTGTGAATGTGTGTGACTATGTGTGAATGTGTGTGAATGTGTGAATGTGAGTGTGTGAATGTGTGTGAGTGTGAATGTGTGTGAATGTGTGTGAATGTGTGTGCCTATGTGTGAATGTGTGTGACTATGTGTGAATGTGCGTGAATGTGTGTGAATGTGTGTGCCTATGTGTGAATGTGTGTGACTATGTGTGAATGTGCGTGAATGTGCGTGAATGTGTGTGAATGTGTGTGAATGTGTGTGAATGTGTGTGCCTGTGTGTGAATGTGTGTGACTATGTGTGAATGTGTGTGAATGTGTGTGAGTGTGACTATGTTTGAATGTGTGTGAATGTGTGTGTGTGTGTGAATGTGTGTGAATGTGTGTGACTATGTGTGAATGTGTGTGACTATGTGTGAATGTGTGTGACTATGTGTGAATGTGTGTGAATGTGAATATGTTTGAATGTGTGAATGTGACTGTGTGTGACTGTGAATGTGTGTGACTGTGTGTGAATGTGTGTGAATGTGTGTGAATGTGTGAATGTGTGAATGTGAATGTGTGTGAATGTGTGTGAATGTGTGTGAATGTGTGAATGTGTGAATGTGAATGTGTGTGAATGTGTGAATGTGTGAATGTGAATGTGTGAATGTGACTGGCAGTGTAAAAAGCGTTTTGACTGGTTCTAAACAGGTACAGTCATTGGACGAGATGCTTGCAATGCATTGTGGTTGTTGTAGGATTCTCCTTTAAGAGCAGAGAGTTTCCTTCAGTCATTTAAATGTAAATGCATGTTTCTGCTGTAGAGGTGACGTAGCTTAAATAATCATCACATCCCTGTTTTTGTATTTTATCAGCTTCTGCTGTTTTCTGCAGATTTGAACATATTTTATATTTAATATATTTGTCTCATTTTGTTTGTCTGTGATGAAACATGTTTGTAATAATAACATGTATGTAAATTATCACCTGATAGATCAATATTAGTTTTGGTTCATTTCACTGAGTCAATGTTCAGATCAGTGAGGACGGAGAGAGACGAGGGACAAAAGACAGACTGAATAAAATCATTTGTTTTAATTAGAATCTGTGAATTAATAATAATAATAATAAAATATATAATATTAATAACATTACCTATATGATTGGAGTTAGATTCACGTTGATGAGCAGCAGTGTGATACTCAGTCAGTCCAGCAGGCGGCGTCTCTGCTGCTCACCCACTCTAATTGGATTAAGCCCCGCCCCCTCCCGTCAGGGCTGCAGGTAGACTGTCGACCGTGTCCTGATCAGTTCTGGTCCTGGTCCTGGTCCTGGTCTCTGTGCTAGTCCTGGTCCTGGTCTCTGTGCTGGTCCTGGTCTCTGTGCTGGTCCTGGTCTCTGTGCTGGTCCTGGTCTTTGTGCTGGTCTCTGTTGAAGGTAGGCTGCTGGTTTTATTGTCTGACTGTCAGCTGGAGACTCTGTTTGATCTTCTGTAGATTTAAAGAGACAGAATCGATCATTGATCATTAAATCAGCAGCAGGTCAACTTATTGATCACTGAGTTCAACTGCAGAAGAAGAAGAAGAGCAGAAAGGGAAGTTGTTGTTTTAATCAGCTGTTCTCTGGTTGGCGTCACGCTGCTGTTTGTCTGAATATGAAATATGGATGGAGGCGTCTCCATAGTAACGGCTGCTGAGGCTCATGGGTACTTTAGTATTTTGTTTAATATCACAGAGCAGAAACATAATGAACTGTGTGTGTGTGTGTGTGTGTGTGTGTGTGTGTGTGTGTGTGTGTGTGTGTGTGTGTGTGTCAGTGTCTCTTCACTTGAAGATAATCTCGGGTCACATGATCAGACTCTTAATCGCCAGACTCTTAATCGCCATGGAAACCAGCTGAGTTTAACTGTGTTACATAAGACAGGTGTTGTGATGTCACTCTGCTGACATCACAACACAGTTCATACAGATTTATGTCAGTTAGAGCTGCAGCGATCAGTCCATCAATTGATCAATCCATCAATCCATCAATCCATCAATCCATCAATCGATCAATCCATCAATCCATCAATCCATCAATCCATCAATCGATCAGTCCATCAACAGAAAATAGACTTTTTTAATTGTTTTGATTTTTGAAGCTAAAAAGTGAAACATTTTCTGCTTTTCTCAGTTTTATATGATTAAACTGAATATTTTTGGGTTTTCAGACATCTGAAGTCTCATCATCATCATCATCATCATCATCATCATCATCATCATCTGATGTTTAATAAACCAAACGATGTATCAATAATGAAAATAATAGTTATTGTTTTGACTGAGTAACACAGTCGGAGCAGTTTGTCTCTTCGGTTCTTCTGACTCATTCTGCAGGTTTTAAACGTCTGTTGACTGTCTGAGCTGCACCAGTAACAGTGATATCACACCAGTAACATTGGTATCACACCAGTAACAGTGGTATCACACCAGTAACAGTG
>NC_056549.1:565000-612500 GCF_910596095.1 Thunnus maccoyii | reverse complement strand
AACGTCATTTATTTACTGGTTTTACTGGTTTGTGAGTCTGACTGATCTGCTGATGAAACTATTGAACCTGTTTCTGTCTGAAGGATGTTTGTGACCTCTGACCTCTGACCTCTGGGGTCAGTCAGCTGCATCAGAAGGATCCGGGTCCTTGTTTGAGGTTATTGATCGACCATCAGCTGTCTGTGGGATCAAACTGGTTTGTTAGAAGGTTTAATGGATTCTTTATGTCTCTGCTGGTTCTGGAGCAGACGGACCAGTTCTCCTACTGGGAGGAACATGAAACCAGTCTGACTGTGTTCAGACCATCAGAGAACAAACGGCTTCGTTCCTTCTGCTGTCAGAAACCACAGCGTGTTTGTTACTGGTGTTACTGGTGTTACTGGTGTTACTGGTGTTACTGGTGTTACTGGTGTCTGACATGTTGCTGCCTGCCTCTGAGGGTCTGACTGAACCTGGACCTGGAAAACCAGATAAAATAGACAGGAAGTAGATTAATCTGTAAACTACAAGAATAAAAGTCACAGTTCAGTGTAAGACCTGATCCAGACCTGATCCAGACCTGATCCAGACCTGATCCAGACCTGATCCAGCAGATCAGTGATGTATTTAAACCATCAGTTCTCTGACGGACAGGAAGTGTAAAGATCTGAGAACTGGACTGATGTGATCCACTTTCTAGTCTTAGTGAGGACTCGTCTGGTCCACGTTACAGTAGTCGAGTCTCCTGAAGATAAATGCAGTTTATAAATGCAGGTTTATTTTCTCCTCTGGTCCCTAAACACACCGTTTCCTCCCGCTGTGATGTCATCATCAGAGCTGATAACGTTCCCTCCGTATCAGACACGTTGACATCTGACCTCATGAAGGACTCATTACCCATAATTCCCTCTGCTCTTTTCCTTTTTCCCTCTAATAACTTCCTCCTGGAGTGACTCCTCCTCCGTCTGTTCTCTCCTCCTCTCTGCTGTAAGAACTCCTCCTCTTCTTCTTCTCTCCTCTGTTTAAAGCCTGGCTGCAGTTAAAGCTGTGCAGATGTGTGTAGATGTGTGCAGATGTGTGTAGATGTGTGTAGATGTGTGCAGATGTGTGCAGATGTGTACAGATGTGTGCAGATGTGTGTAGATGTGTGTAGATGTGTGTGTGTGATCTGTGCAGCGTTCAGGCGTCTTTGAAGTTTTGGGGAAACTAAACTTTTTACTGTCTGGCTGATTTTTTTACTGCGAGACAAAGTGTTTCAAGCGTGTTGTGAAGGATCGTTTTGGAGCTGATGGGATATCAGAGGAGCGTGTGGCGCATTCTGGCCGGAGGAGGAGGAGGAGGAGGAGGAGGAGGAGGAGGAGGAGGAGGAGGAGGAGGAGGAGATGTGGCCGTGGTCA
Organism: Thunnus maccoyii; assembly: GCF_910596095.1. Classification (NCBI taxonomy): domain Eukaryota; kingdom Metazoa; phylum Chordata; class Actinopteri; order Scombriformes; family Scombridae; genus Thunnus; species Thunnus maccoyii. The sequence goes on along the minus strand of NC_056549.1, from coordinate 611,124 downwards.
GGTGTTTTTGTTCAGAGGAGGAGGTGAAGATCTCCTTCAGGAGCGTCGGGAACGAGCGGCGGCTGAGACGAGTCTTCGTCCGCCGCTGGTTCGGTGAGTGGCTGCGGCGCGGCGTCTGTTGTGATGTCAGAGGGTTTGTGGTGATGTCATCAGGTTGTCTTATTGTGTCATGTGACTAAATGATTTTAAACTTTATTGAGTTATAAACTGACGTTCAGACAGTGAGAACCGTTTACCGTCTGTTCCTGTTCAAACGTGTATTTTTTCAAACCGACCGCTGTGGAGGTCAAAGGTCATGTGTTTGTGTTTGAATATAAACGCTGCGCTGTGACTGGCCGGCTGACTCTCATCTTATCATGTTTAAGTGGCTGCAGCCATAAATCCGCTTCCTGCTGGGTCAGTGAACGCCTCGCTGACTCCACACTGGCAGGAAGCCAAGACAGCTAACGGACGAGTGTGTGTGTGTGTGTGTGTGTGTGTGTGTGTGTGTGTGTGTGTGTGTGTGTGTGTGTGTGTGTGTGTGTGTGTGTGTGTGTGTGTGTCCGGTCTGAAGTTTGAAATTGTTTTGATTCAAACTGCCGACACTTTTGAACACTTCTGTTCACTTTTTATTAGTTTTTACTTTTTTCTAAGTTTGACGTATCAAACAGGAAGCAGCTGCGACTCTTCTTCAGCCAACATTTATTAACAAAACGTCCATCTGGAAATACTAACATGTTGTATTTGAACACGTTTGACTCAGTACATTTACTCAACTACAGTATTTAAGCAGGTTTGAGGTACTTCTACTTTACTGCAGCTGATGCTACTTTATACTTTATACTTTTTATTTCAGCAAAAATCAAAGATTAGAGAAAAAGTCCAAAAACTGAAAACAGATTTGTGTATCAGAATTTTGTTTTTTCTTCTTTCCTCTCCCATTTATCATCTCACCACCCCTCAGATTTATCTGCTGACCCTTTGGAGGGGCCCGACCCCTAGGTTGGGAACCACTGGACTAAACTAGCTAACTGTATATAAAGTAGTGTAAACTAGCTCCACCTCCAGCAGCTACAACAGTAACATGCTGCTCTAACACTGATGCTTCACTATTAATAATCTAATGATGTCATATATAATAATATATCAGTCAGAGGGACCAAACCACTACTTTTACTGCAATACTTTAACTACATCAAGCTCATAATACTTATGTACTTTTACTGCAATACTTTAACTACATCAAGCTCATAATACTTATGTACTTTTACTGCAATACTTTAACTACATCAAGCTCATAATACTTATGTACTTTTACTGCAATACTTTAACTACATCAAGCTCATAATACTTATGTACTTTTACTGCAATACTTTAACTACATCAAGCTCATAATACTTATGTACTTTTACTGCAATACTTTAACTACATCAAGCTCATAATACTTATGTACTTTTACTGCAATACTTTAACTACATCAAGCTCATAATACTTATGTACTTTTACTGCAATACTTTAACTACATCAAGCTCATAATACTTATGTACTTTTACTGCAATACTTTAACTACATCAAGCTCATAATACTTATGTACTTTTACTTGTAATGGAGTATTTTTACATTGTTGTGTTGGTATTTTTACTGCAGTAAAGTGTTTTAGCATCATGCTAACTTTGTATGAATCTTAAAGTGCAGCTGATTCATTAAAGCAGGTAAAACTTTGACCTGCTGGTGGCGCCAGAGATCAAGTCATTAAAGGGTTCATGTTCTGCTTTTAGTGGTTTTCTGTTATTTATTTAGCTCTGATGTCGGATGTTAAACAGGGTCAAAGTTCAGAAACTTGAGGTGAACGTCTGTAGAAACGCTGCCTGCAAGTCAGAACTCAGGGCTTCAACCTGCTCCGATGCTTCATTTGTGGTGTGTTTTTCTACCTTGCTGACATCAGATCATTACATATGCTCGTAAACAGCCGTTTGTTCTGCAGCCTTGGTTGCTAAGGTGGTTGCTAAGGTGGTTGCTAAGGTGGTTGCTAAGGTGTTCAGCTCCAACATGTACGGATGGATTTGAGAAGTTGACATTTGGAGTAAAGAAGGAGAAGAAGAAGTGAAATCCTGCTACTATAGTTTGTTTACGTAGCCTCCGGAGCCGGAGGAAGCTTCCTGAAGCTGACCAATCAGAACAGAGTGGGCTCATCAGGAGGCGGGCCTTAAAGAGACAGGAGCTAAAACGGCCTGTTTCAGACAGAGGCTGAACTGAGGGGCTGCATAAAGGACCAGTAGAAGATCAATAAGGAGTTTTATTCCAGTAGAGCCCCAGAATATAAATATAGAGGCTGGAGATGAGCTGAATATGTTTCCTGTAATGTTCGTCCTCTTGAGTGTCTGAAGCAGAGAACATGACGACGCTGCTAGTTTTGCTAAAATCATTTCCTGACAGAGAAAAATAATTTTTTTGTCTTAGTTGTGAATATGTTTGTTGCTCCACTCTAAATGTTTATTAATAATATTGTTATTAATATTTATGTTGTTGTCTCTCTGTCTCAGGTGGACTGTCAGTCTCTCTGCTGTTCACATATTTAGCTAAACCTGAGGAGCGGTTAGCCGGTACGTTCGCTAACACCGACTGAACCCACACAGCGGCCATGTTGAGCAGCGCTGCTTCATATTAGCTTCAGACTGTGGATTTTATCCTCCATCACTGTCATTGTAAGGTCATTATGAAGGATCTTCTACTGGTCAGTATGAACAGGAGGAATGATTACAGTGACTGTTGGTTTAATGACTTTACTTTGATTCCTTTAACATTTAAACACTCTTCATGTCAGATTGTTTCACTCGGTGAATAAATACAGTCAGACGACGCTTTAGTTTTCTCAAAATGGCCGCTGTGTGACTAAAACATGAAATCTCAGAGAACCAATCAGAAATCAGAACCGTGAATGAATCTAATCAATCGGTATTGATTATTTGATGTCAGCTGATTCATCGACGGAGTGAAAACAACCTGAAACTCTCTCAGGTTGTTTGCAGACGTGATGATTCACCGTCCTGACGGGACCAAGAGTTTGACTTATGTCGTCATAGTTTCGGCTCACCGCTGTGACATCACTTCCTGTTTCCTCACCGGTTACAACATCAAGTCGTCTGCTGCAGGAACCTCACGACTTATAAAAACATGACTGTGCAGAAATATGTGAAGTAATAAACGTTGATTGTGAAACAGCCGTCAGACTGAAGAAGACCAGTGAATGTGCTGAAAGCTGAGCGTCAATCAATATTAATTATATTAAATGTAGCAGCGAGTTGTTGTTGTTGTTGTTGTTGTTGTTGTTGTTGTTGTTTTGAATACTGTGAGCAGCATAAACAACCTGCTCAGAGTTTCACTGTTTGATATGAACTTTAATCACATTAATGATGTTTCTCTGCTGCGGTTTGATTCCCGACCTGCTGCTGACGTGTTCGCTCTGACATCATTACGATGACGTCATCACAGCTGATCACACCTGTCACCTGTCAATCACCCCCCCCCCCCCCCCCACCCCCCTCTCCTCAGAGTCCCCCCGCCTGTCCATCGCCTCCATCAGCAGTAATGAGCGCGCTCCGTCGGCGACACCCTCCGACTCCTCTGACCTGCCGTCGTCAGGGCAACGCCCGGTGAGCCTGATCTCCACGCTGTCCTCGGGGTCGGGATCCTCCCGAGACGACGTCGCTCAGCCGCCGCCGCCGCCCTCGCTGTCCTCCGATCCCGACATCGACCTGGACCTGAGCCCCGCGGAGGGCGAGCAGCCGTGGCCACGCCCGCTACCTGACGGGAAGGGGCGGAGCCTCGACCTCACGAACAACAACAACAACAAAGAGACGACGACGACGCCGAGCCGCGCCTCCAGCCGCCGCCAGCAGCAGCAGCAGGCGTCGCCGTTCATCGCCAGGAGCATGGCGCCCAACCCTCAGCTGACCTACCTGGACCGCGTCGTCATGGAGATCATCGAGACGGAGAGGATGTACGTCAGAGACCTGCGAATGATCGTAGAGGTGAGACGAACATCCGCATCAATCAATAAATGTTAAAAACGTCTTCGTCCCAGTTTCAAGATGTTTTTCTGTCGATCAGCTAATCTATTAATCGACTAACGGTCGCAGCTGTAAGACGCCGTCATGTGACCTCAGCAGACTCAGACCAGTTTCTACATCAGAGTCGACCTTCCTACAGTGTTGAAACTACATCTCCCATCAGCCATCAGGCTTCGGTTCAGTCTGCTCTTTAATCCACATCAGAGACTGAATATTGTTTAATACTTTAATGTCTGCAGAGTTTCTGGCTGCGATGCCTCTCAATCAAAAACACGCTGAAGGAAACATGAACGACAAAAAACAAACAAAACAGTCTCTGATCTCTGATCCAGAGCTGCAACATGTTTTATTAGTTGATTTAACAGTTTCAGCTCAAACATGACAGTAAATTTAACATCTTTGTGTTTTTGACTGTAAAAACTAGAAATCTGAAGACGTTTCACATTTTATTGACCAAATTATTATTAAAGTATTGATTATAAAATAATTGTTAGATTAACTGCTGATGAAGTTAAACTGCAGCCTTACAGATGAGTCCCGTCAGGAAAAAGTAATGAAACATAAAAGCAGCAGAAACATGAAACATATAAAACAAACATGTCAACAAATCAAATCATAAAACATTAAAACATTAAAATATGAAAATATGTTTCTAGAGTTTAAAGTTCTGACTGAAGTGAAGAAATGTTTTGTTAAACAGAATTAAAGATGCTGTAATGATGGAAACATGAAGGCTTTGATGAAATGTGGTTATTGTGTCCAGACTTCAGGCTCAGTGACTCCGACTGACGTCTCGTTCAGACTATAATTAACTGGTTAAGACGTTCTGCAGGATTAACGGCTTATGTAACAGTGAGGATCACAGATAACCTGAACCTGCAGGCTGCCGTCCAAACTGTCCTCCAGACAGAAAACAGCCAGAAAACAACCAGAAAACAGCCGGAAAACAGCCAGAAAACAACCAGAAAACAGCCGGAAAACAGCCAGAAAACAACCAGAAAACAGCCGGAAAACAGCCAGAAAACAACCAGAAAACAACTAGAAAACAACCAGAAAACAGCCAGAAAACAACTAGAAAACAGCCGGAAAACAACCAGAAAACAACTAGAAAACAGCCGGAAAACAACCAGAAAACAACCAGAAAACAGCCAGAAAACAACTAGAAAACAACTAGAAAACAACCGGAAAACAGAAAATGTTTAAAGGTCAAAACATACAACCAGATTTAGGTTTTCTTATGATTAATAGTTAATGCATCATGACAGTTAAGGAACATTTATTTAAATACATAAAAGTTAAACATAGAAAAAATGAATAACGTTAAAATATGAATTTCCACTGATGTTAAAAATAATAAACTTATATTTCATATAGAAATGAAAAGGAACATAAAATATAAATAAAGCTGAATTACATTTATTTTTAGGTTTAATTAAAACATTAATCAGATTAATTACACATTTTTAAAACTTAAAATGTTCAAGTTTAAGATCAGCAGAAACAAACTGAAGTATTGATCCAGTGATCAGATTATTGATGACATCGTCAGTCTGCCTCCTGCTGGACGAGCCGAGACATGACAGGCAGCAGAATCCCTCTAATGTTTCTACTGTTTCTACTGATTCTACTGTTTCTACTGATTCTACTGATTCTATGATACATTTATTTTAATTTTATACTCAGTCTGTTGGTAGTGATTGTCACTAATTGATCCTCTCAGGACTACCTGGCTCACATCATCGATCAGTCAGACTTATCGATCCGTCCGGAGCAGGTCTGCGCTCTGTTCGGAAACATCGAGGACATCTACGAGTTCAACAGGTGAGAAAAACAAACGTCCCTCAGCTCGTTGTCCAGTTCAGATCTTTTCTCCGTCTGTTTGACCAAACGTCTCATGATGATGATTTGTTGTAAAGTTTTCTCAGGTTTCATTCGCGGTGCTTCAGGTCGGAGGGTGAGTTTGTTTCGCTGCTCGGGGCCTCCCGGCTGCTCGGCATGCTGTGTGGTTTGATGTGTTCAGAGTTCACTCAAACACAGAAACGTCCTGAAATCCTGCAGGACTTTAAATGTCACATCCGAGTGTGCAGTGATGCAGTGTGACGTTCAAGTCCTCTGAATTTCTCTGGGAATTTGGAGTTTTTAACAGTTTGGATGTTTTAGAGGCTGACTTCAGTGTTTTAACTCTCTGTTTGATTTGACTTCTCGTAGGACGACAATAAATCAATCAAGTAAATTGATTATTTCACCTACTTGTGGAACATAACAAAATAGAAGAGGAGAACATTTTAATTTACTTATAATTTCACTTATAATATTACATTCTCATTTTTAATACTGATATTCCTCCACAGTCTGAGAGTCTGGAGTCAAAAAATCAACATTTATTTATTTATTTAAACTGCGGCGCCGCCTGCTGGACAGGTGACGTCACTACAGTCACCGAGAGGATCAACAGGTTGTTTCCTGAATGTTTCCCTGCAGACATGTTGGTGTAAATAATCAAAGATTCAGTTTCGGGGTCCTGCAGACTCGTTGTCGTGGTTTACGGGGACACGAGAATAAAAACAGTCCGTTAACGTCATCAGAGACGAAATCACGTCGTCCTTCGATCCTTCGAAACTACAGAAGATTTAATTTGGTTTAATAAAGTAATCATTTATAACATGAGCATCAGGAGACCAACACATGGTTTTATATGAACGATCTGTCAACCAGAGCTTTCCATCGTATCACATGATCTTCTTCAACAGATGTTCAAATTTACATTTCACATTTTTTTATCATTTAATTCTTCTTCTATTTTTTTTCATCAATTTTAAAAAAATCTGTTTTCAAGCTTCATATTTTAACTCCATCTCCTAAAAAAGATCATGTGATCTGACTGAAAGCTCCTGATTGGCCCTTGAGGTGAGATTGTTTTTAATTGTTTCATTTTTACGTAAATATTTCAAACAGTGGAGATGAAGTGCAAACATGTTGTTGTTGTTGTTGTTGCTGCCGTCGTCGTCATGGTGACGGTGTTTCCTGTTCACAGCGAGCTGCTTCAGGCTCTGGATCTGTGTGACAACGACCCCGTCGCCGTCGCCAGGTGCTTCGTCATGAAGGTGAGAAACTTCATTAATAATATTTTGTTATTATTAAACATAAAAGTTTATTTCCTCCAAATAATCGTTTATCTTTGTGACCTCTGACCTTTAGTTAATACAAGTGTAATAACTTCTGTGGAGCTGAAAGACTGAAGGATTCGTTTTCTAGAGATGAAACATGTTTTTGTGATCAGAATATAAAATATTAAATATTCTCCCATTAAACCACAAACAGATTCATGTCAGAAATATGATGATGATGATTTTCTTCGTCTCGTTTCAGAGCGAATACTTTGACATCTACACGCAGTACTGCACCAACTACCCCAAGTGAGTTACAGCCACACTTCCTGTTGTTTCTTACAGCTGTTTATACCTGTTCACACCTGTTTTAACTAGTTCTTCTTCCTGTTCACACCTGTTTTAACTAGTTCTTCTTCCTGTTCACACCTGTTTTAACTAGTTCTTCTTCATGTTCACACCTGTTTTAACTAGTTCTTCTTCCTGTTCACACCTGTTTAACTAGTTCTTCCTGTTCACACCTGTTTTAACTAGTTCTTCTTCCTGTTCACACCTGTTTTACTAGTTCTTCTTCCTGTTCACACCTGTTTAACTAGTTCTTCCTGTTCACACCCGTTTAACTAGTTCTCCTTCCTGTTCTCACCTGTTTAACTAGTTCTTCTTCCTGTTCACACCCGTTTAACTAGTTCTTCTTCCTGTTCTCACCTGTTTAGCTAGTTCTTCCTGTTCACACCTGTTTAACTAGTTCTTCTTCCTGTTCACACCTGTTTAACTAGTTCTTCCTGTTCACACCCGTTTAACTAGTTCTCCTTCCTGTTCTCACCTGTTTAACTAGTTCTTCTTCCTGTTCACACCCGTTTAACTAGTTCTCCTTCCTGTTCTCACCTGTTTAACTAGTTCTTCTTCCTGTTCTCACCTGTTTAGCTAGTTCTTCCTGTTCACACCTGTTTAACTAGTTCTTCTTCCTGTTCACACCCGTTTAACTAGTTCTTCTTCCTGTTCTCACCTGTTTTAACTAGTTCTTCTTCCTGTTCACACCCGTTTAACTAGTTCTTCTTCCTGTTCTCACCTGTTTTAACTAGTTCTTCTTCCTGTTCACACCTGTTTAGCTAGTTCTTCCTGTTCACACCTGTTTAACTAGTTCTTCTTCCTGTTCACACCCGTTTAACTAGTTCTTCTTCCTGTTCTCACCTGTTTTAACTAGTTCTTCTTCCTGTTCACACCTGTTTAACTAGTTCTTCTTCCTGTTCACACCTGTTTAGCTAGTTCTTCTTCCTGTTCACACCCGTTTAACTAGTTCTTCTTCCTGTTCTCACCTGTTTTACTAGTTCTTCTTCCTGTTCACACCTGTTTAACTAGTTCTTCTTCCTGTTCACACCTGTTTAGCTAGTTCTTCCTGTTCACACCTGTTTAACTAGTTCTTCTTCCTGTTCTCACCTGTTTTACTAGTTCTTCTTCCTGTCTTCATCTGTTTAACTAGTTCTTCTTCCTGTTCTCACCTGTTTTAACTAGTTCTTCTTCCTGTTCACACCTGTTTTAACTAGTTCTTCTTCCTGTTCTCACCTGTTTTACTAGTTCTTCTTCCTGTCTTCATCTGTTTAACTAGTTCTTCTTCCTGTTCTCACCTGTTTTAACTAGTTCTTCTTCCTGTTCACACCTGTTTTAACTAGTTCTTCTTCCTGTTCTCACCTGTTTTAACTAGTTCTTCTTCCTGTTCACACCTGTTTTAACTAGTTCTTCTTCCTGTTCTCACCTGTTTAACTAGTTCTTCTTCCTGTTCACACCTGTTTTAACTAGTTCTTCTTCCTGTTCTCACCTGTTTTAACTAGTTCTTCTTCCTGTTCTCACCTGTTTTAACTAGTTCTTCTTCCTGTTCACACCTGTTTTAACTAGTTCTTCTTCCTGTTCACACCTGTTTTAACTGGTTCTCCTTCCTGTTCACACCTGTTTTAACTAGTTCTTCTTCCTGTCTTCATCTGTTTAACTAGTTCTTCTTCCTGTTCTCACCTGTTTTAACTAGTTCTTCTTCCTGTTCTCACCTGTTTTAACTAGTTCTTCTTCCTGTTCTCACCTGTTTTAACTAGTTCTTCTTCCTGTTCACACCTGTTTAACTAGTTCTTCTTCCTGTTCACACCTGTTTTAACTAGTTCTTCTTCCTGTTCACACCTGTTAAACTAGTTCTTCTTCCTGTTCACACCTGTTTAACTAGTTCTTCTTCCTGTTCACACCTGTTTTAACTAGTTCTTCTTCCTGTTCACACCTGTTTCAGTTCGGTTGCGGCTCTGACGGAGTGCATGAGGAATAAATCTCTGGCTAAGTTTTTCCGGGAGCGTCAGGCGTCGTTGAAGCGTTCGCTGCCTCTGGGTTCGTACCTGCTCAAACCTGTTCAGAGGATCCTCAAATACCACCTGCTGCTCCAGGTAGGACACCAGCACACCTGATGCCGTGAATGCGTCGGTCAGTGGTCAGAGATGAAGTCAGAGAGCGTTCAGCTCTGTTTAAACAGTCTGGTTTCTGATTGGTCCATAGTGACATCTGCAGGTATGTTTACATGCTGTTTAATGTTCACAGCTGAGCAGCTAATTAGCTACGTAGCCGCTAATTGACGTTAGCGCTGAATGTTTGGTGGCTCGTTCAACAAGCTGCAGAATGAGACGTGTGTTTAATTAGATAAGAAGGAGACTTTAGCAGGAAGCTAACGTGGGTTGTTGTTCCTGTTGTGTAGCAGGATGCTGTCAGATGACAGAACAACATGTTATCACTTCATGCAGATTTGATTTGCTGTTTTTAAAAAGGACTCCAACGATATTTAATCAGATTAATGTATTAATTAATGTCTTATTCCTAGTTTAGCTTATTTTTATTTTCAACATTATTAAACTCTGTTCTGTTTAAATGTGTCTCATTATAATGTCTTATACGTCTTCTCTTCATGCCTTTTGATTTATGTAAAGATCTTGTAAAGCCTTGTTGGTGAAAGATGTTATACACAAATATAAATATATCTTTTTCCACAAAGGAGAACGCAGGACGGATGATCTACAGAACAAATGTGTTGCTGTTGGACAAAAACATGACATTTCATCTCAGTTAAAAGAAAAACGTCTCCTGTTATTAGTCTGACTGTACTCACTGATGATGATGATGATGATGATGATGATGATGATGATGATGTTTAGGAGATAGCGAAACACTTTGACCCGGAGGAGGAAGGCTACGAGGTGGTGGAGGAAGCCATCTACACCATGACAGGAGTAGCCTGGTACATCAACGACATGAAGAGGAAACATGAACACGCTGTTCGACTGCAGGTCAGATATATATATATATATATATATATATATATATATATATATATATATACTTCGATAGATATATCTATATTTGATCGGTTGTTGATGGATCAATATGCTTTGATCTGAAGCTTCAATATAAACATGATGTTTCTTATTGTGAGTTTAAAGCCTGTTTAAACGTCTGTGACTGAAATGCTTTTTATTTTTATAGTTGTTGTTCAGTTGTAATCTGTTTTTATCCTGCAAATATATTTTAATCTATACAGAAACCTATTAAAACTCCTCAGTAAACAATATTACTGTACATGATGTCAGGTTTGATTTCTGTCAAACTAACAAGGTACAACATGTAAATATCTGACCTGTGGGGCTCCGCAGGGCTCCGTCCTGGGTCCTCTGTTGTTCATTCTGTCTCTGCTCCTCTTGGGTTGTAACATCAGTTGTAGATTTACAGATCATTTGTTATTTTATACTTACATGAAAGAGAGAGAAAATTGAGCCTGTCAGACCAAACAGAGGGCTTTACAAACCTGTGACATCTTTAAAAGACCCTCAATAGATCTTCAGACAGTTAACGACGTCCAGTGACGACGTCTTAACTCAGCAGATTAACAAAAAGAAGTTCTGCACTGAATTGTTTTGAATAAAATAAAAGTTTATAAAATAAAAACTAGATGAAACTGTTTGTGTCTCTGAATGTTTTGTGTTTTTTCTTTTCTTCAGGAGGTTCAGTCTCTGCTGCTGAACTGGAAAGGTCCGGACCTCACCACGTACGGAGAGCTGGTTCTGGAGGGAACCTTCAAGGTTCATCGAGCCAAAAACGAGAGAACGCTCTTCCTGTTTGACCGCATGCTGCTCATCACCAAACGCCGCGGAGAACATTACGTCTACAAGACACACATCTCTGTGAGGAACAAACAAACAAACAAACAAACAAATAAACAGTGTTACTGACGACTTCAACATATTTGGCAACAATTTTGATAATTAGTTCTTTCATTTAAGTCTTTTTAAAGCAAAAATACTGAAAATTCAGCGAAAATTCAGCCTCTAAAATGTTAATGTTTGCTTGTTTCTGTCATTATCAACTGAATATTTGGATTATTGGATGAAACAAAACATTTAAATACGTCACTCTGGGCTCAAACAATTAATCAGTTAATCAAGAAAATGATTTTCAGATTAAATAATAATGAAAATAATCGTTAGTTTCAGTCTTATTAAGTGTAAATGTAAAGTTACTGGACAGTTTGATGATCTCACAGCTCTGAAGTTCATGTGGATGAATTTAACTGCAGCAGTTTATTAAAAGCTTCCTGACTGATAAACAACAATAACAACAATAACAACAATAACTCTCTGTGTTTTCAGTGTTCCACCTTGATGCTGATCGAAAGCGCCAAAGACTCTCTGAGCTTCAGCGTCACTCATTACAAACACCCCAAACAGCCTCACACAGTCCAGGTGAGACCTGCAGACCTGCTCAGACCTGCAGACCTGTTCAGACCTGTAGACCTGCAGACCTGCAGACCTGTAGACCTGTTCAGACCTGCAGACCTGCAGACCTGCAGACCTGTTCAGACCTGCAGACCTGTTCAGACCTGAAACATGTTCCTGTTGTCTGTCTGTACCAACGCTGTCACACGCTGCATACGTGTGTATATAATTGAGGAATTAAAGTGTTGACGAAGCCGTTTGTGTTTCAGGCGAAGACGGTGGAGGAGAAGAAGCTGTGGGCTCATCACATCAAACGCATCATTCTGGAAAACCACCACGCCATCATCCCACAGAAGGTCAGGACCAGTAACACCAGTAACACCATCATAAACACCTTTAACACCAGTGTAAACACCAGTAACACTTTAATAAACACCAGTAACACCAGTATGAACACCAGTAACACCAGTAACACCATCATAAACACCTTTAACACCAGTGTAAACACCAGTAACACTTTAATAAACACCAGTAACACCAGTATGAACACCAGTAACACCAGTAACACCATCATAAACACCTTTAACACCAGTGTAAACACCAGTAACACTTTAATAAACACCAGTAACACCAGTATGAACACCAGTAACATCTTCATAAACAGCAGTAACACCAGTATTCACACCAGTATGAGCACCAGTAACACCAGTATGAACACCAGTAACACCAGTATGAACACCAGTATGAACACCAGTAACACCAGTATATGAAGTGTATAACTGTTGTGTGTGTGGTGGTGTTTCAGGCGAAGGAGGCCATCTTGGAAATGGATTCTATGTGTGAGTAAATGTTTCATGTTTTTATTAATGTTTTGGTTAAAAATTCAGTTAAAACTTTCGGAGAAAAAAGATTTAAAATGACAAGAAAATGTCAGCAGATCTGAACCAGTAAGACCAGTAACACCAGTAACACCAGTAACACCAGTAACACCAGTAAGACCAGTAACACCAGTAACACCAGTAACACCAGTATAAACCAGTGTGGTGACCAGTGAACACGTTTCTCTGAAGTGTTTGATGGATGCAGATGTTTGTTTACGTTGATAATCAGCTGATCTGGTTGTGTGATTGTTTGTTTGTTTGTTTGTTTGTTTTTTGTGTTTACACACAGATCTGTAACATGTCAATCAATCATTTATAAACATAATATTGATTAATTAATTTGTCTGATTGATTTTATCATTTTAATTTATACATTTAACATTTTATTTAGCTGTTAATCTTTTTATTTTATCTTTAGTTGTTTCACGTAGTCGGTTCAGATTTGAGCTAAAAACTGATTATTGATCACCGCTGATGATGGTTTACAGTCACATGATTGATTATTGATCACCGCTGATGATGGTTTACAGTCACATGATTGATTATTGATCACCGCTGATGATGGTTTACAGTCACATGATTGATTATTGATCACCGCTGATGATGGTTTACAGTCATGTGATTGATTATTGATCACCACTGATGATGGTTTACAGTCATGTGATTGATTATTGATCACCACTGATGATGGTTTACAGTCACGTGATTGATTATTGATCACCGCTGATGATGGTTAACAGTCATGTGATTGATTATTGATCACCGCTGATGATGGTTTACAGTCATGTGATTGATTATTGATCACCGCTGATGATGGATTACAGTCATGTGATTGATTATTGATATGGAGGCTATAAAGAGCCTCGCAGCTGTTCTGCTGGTGGAGAAACTCGCTGAAACACAGTCGGTGTAACTTCTTCGTCTTCTTTCCTGTTTGCTTCACTGACGGCTGTTCAGACTGATGGACGAACAGCTGATTGATCCATTTATGACTCATTGTGCTCGTTGACTGAGATTTATGAAACACGACCACGTTTACTCGCGGCGTCATAAATCAGATGAAAATAACGTGTCTGCATATTTCTGTCACACAGTTTTAGTTTGAATAGTTTTATGCTTCTGGCCTCAGATCAGGACTCTGTAACTTGTGACCTGCAGACAGCAGGGTCTCACTGATCTGTGATGCTGGTGTCTCCTTCAGATCCTCCGCGGTATCGTTACAGCCCCGAGCGGCCGAACAAAGCTCCGCCCTGTCCGTCTGACGGTCGCCAGGGACGACGGCAGTCCGGTAAACACACTGAACAACCTGCTTTTCTCTCATCAATATACTCCATCATTTTTTTTTATATTCATCTGTGTTTTCTTTCCTTTTCAGAGCCGACCAGACAGATACTGAAGAGCACGAAAGGTAGAAACATTTCCAAGTTATTGATCGCTGAAGCAGCTTCCTGTCGGTCAATGTTTTAAAACAAATCATAGTTTCATTAGTTTCACGCAGAGAGACAAACCGTCAGCCAGTGTCATTCTATTCTTATCATGTTTTCATCATCATCACATCGTCATCATCTGCTGCCTTTTGGTGCATTCAGGAGAAGTCCGACATCTGAGATTCAGAAACATTTTCTTCAGTTTGAAACGTCCCAAACAAACATCTTAATTCTGTAAGAAACAGAGTTCAGGATCCTGATCAAATGTGTTGAAATGACATATAAAGTTATATATATGTAACTTTTATATATATGAAGTTAAAACCCTCACATGCTGTTCATATTCTGACCCGTCACAGTAACCCTAAACCTGACATCACCAGACAAATTCACAAATGCAAATTAATCTGGAACCTCTCAGTTCATTTCCAAGAGGCGTTCTCATCAGTGATTGGATAGACCTACAACCAATCAGAGCAATGAAACGCATGACGCTGAGCCCGAACAGCACGGCCAGCAAAAGCTTTAAGTGCAGCTGTTTGTTCTTCTGGTTGGTTTGATACGGTTACGATAGGAGCGGCGGCCATCTTGGTAGTTTACAAAATGCCTCAACGCTCTCCTGTACAGTCAGCGTGTAAAACCCGCCCCTTATTAGAAGAACGGCTGTGATTGGCTGACCAGGGCATATCCATTCAGAATATAAGCTAATAAAACATTTCTGAGTCATGAATCATTCATGAACACTCATCAGTCGCAGATAAACAAAACAATGTCAGTGAATTATATTACATGTGAAGAATGAAGCGACATTTTTGAATGGTGATTTTTGAATAATTATGGGTCAGAAACTCTACAAAAATACATATCAGATGTAAAACCTGAACAGTTTGGAAGTTGTCCAGTCAACACCTTAAAGAGTCCAACAGTTCTTACATGTAGGAGCGTCCATGAACGCACCACGATATGAAAAGTGGCTCGTGACTTTATTTGCATTTAATTCAGTAAAATATTACAAACGAGACAAAATGTGAGAGCTGCAGGACACAACATGGCTCCACATCATGTGATGCATCAGACGTGTCCACACACCTTTAAAACATCCACAGTTACCGTCCGTTACCATGACGACTTCACTGTCACAAAGTGATGAAAGGATGGAAAGAGCAACATCTGTCCTGAATGTGTCGACCAAGAAGTCTGATCAAATACGAACAAAAACTATAAATACTATAATTTACTGAACCTGTTTGCTTTGTGTGTTTAACCAATCACATGTCTGCTCTTCTTCTTCTTCTCCTGCTCATCCTGCTGTCGGACTCACAGCCGTCTTAAAGGTAAGAAACCAGCTGATTCAGTTGTTTACTTCAGATGGATCGAACGTTTGATCCATGTAGAGAAACAGATCAGATCTGAACCAGGAACAGCTTCTCTGCCAACACAACTTCGTACACTTTATATATGAAGTTTATATGTAATGTATGATATGATATGATGATGAACTTTAAGTTTGCAGTTACCATATTGTCCTGAATATAAGACGATGCTCCTCTTCCATCAGCTGTTTTAGTAAAAAGCCTTTTTGAAGACAGATTGACAGTCGTCCTGTTGGTAAAGTTTCTCTGAGATCATATTAATGTAGCAGAAGCTAAATCCTGCAGGAACATTTTGCTTTATTTATCCTCTATCTATCCTCTGTGAGGTTTGCTTTGCTCGTCGTAAATCACACGTTTGAAATGTCTCCATTTAAGGCTCCATGTTCTGCTCTGTTTGTCGACAAGTTTCATTCACAAAATGTTCCCAAAGAGTGAAAATACTTCACAGCTTCAAGTTCTGTTTTCACAAACCAGCAGACAAACACAATGAATTTAATGAGTGACAGAAACATTTAACACATGAATCATCAGAGCAGCTCTGTGACAGAAATAAAGACGTGAGGCGCTAAAAAACATGTTTCTAAAGCAAAAAGCTGCACGACTCATATGAGACATATTAGAGGAGAGAATATTACAGCCTGATGGTTAAACTATATACAATAACTACATAGACTCAAATATAACAAATAGAACACCTTCAGAAGCTCTTTTAGCAGACTCACTAGCCTACCAACATGAAGGCTACAAATAACCCACAATGCATCACTCTCCATAAGTGTCACATAAGTGTCTCTAACAGGATAGTAAATTAACTTTTGAGCATTTTTTGGGGGGCATTTTGAGTTCTGTGTTGCACGACAGACCAAAAAAGCAGAAGAAGCAGTTGAACTTATAATGAAGAACATTTAATGGGTAAAAATACTCACACTGAGTTCCAATCCCAGTTACAGATTATAACTGTGAGGATTTTTTTCCCATTTAATGCAGATTTCATTTTATTTTCAACAGTAGGAACAATAAACGCATCGTCAGCATAGAGTTGTGTTCGGCACTCTGTGGGTTAAATAACTTGCTCTTTGGAGGCTTTTTTAGGCTCAGATGCAAAACGTATTAAGTCTTTGTTTAACTGTTTATTTTATGAGAGCATCTAAGAGCCCCGTCATCCGTCATCAATTCCAAGAGTGATTTTACATTTCTTTTAGGGGTATTTTGCCCCGTTAGCCTCCAACCCTGGTCTCAATCCCCACTTTAATAAAACATCGTCTTCTATTCAGGACAGTATGATTCATTAAATAATGTAGAAGCTGATACACATGCAGATGGATGTTTCCATCACTGTCACATCAACACAACAGTCGTAAAAACACGAGTAGACAGAAAGTAAAGATCAGAAACCAAGCAGCCGTGTGTGACGTCCTGCAGCACTCAGACAGTGACGGCGTGTTACTGGGGGAGACGCGCTCCCTGCAGCCCGCCGCCAGCAGCAGCACGCTGGGCGAGTCTGAGGCGGAGCGGCCCGCTGAGGAGGAGGAGGAGGAGGGGGAGGGCCGCGGGAAGGAGTCTCTGCAGCGACTGAGCTGCAGTGAGGAAGAAGAGGAGGAAGAGGAAGAGGAAGGGAGGTTGTCTCTTCAGGCGGCGGAGGACAGCGACCCCGATGACATCCTGCTGGAGGACGACCAGGTAGCCGACTTCGCTAGCTCGGTGCTGGCTGCCATCTCCTGCTGGCACTACAGGGCCCAGGCTCTGCTGTCAACTGGGGTCGCCATGGTGACGGTGAGGCTTTCTGCTGCCAGCTGGGTCTTCTTCATGTGTCCTCCAACACGGCCTCCCTACTCCGGCTCCGTAACACACTAAAGTCATGGATAACGGCGCTCCCTGCTCCACTCATCGATAACTTACAGCCACTGCTGCTCCGGAGCTCTCAGTTATCTGCTGCATGAGCTTCATGTGTGGAACTAACACCAGCTGCATGTTTGGGGTCAACAGGCTGAACAGACATGGGACTGTTGATGATCATAGATCTGTACTTTAACTCAAAGTTCTGCTTTTAGTCTTTTAGTTACAGGAACAGTCTGATATTTAAATAAATGTGAAGACTTAAAGTTCAGGACATGTTTAGCCTAGCTTAGCACAAACACTGGAAGCAGAGGGAAACTGCTAGCCTAGCTCCATCAAAAGAGAAAAATCCACTGTACATTTACTCCAAGTCTGCTTTACTATTTATTGTCGTATGTAGTTTATTGAACTGGTCCAGGACATGTTTAGCCTAGCTTAGCACAAACACTGGATGCAGGGCAGCTAGCAGCTAGCAGAAACAATGTTATGTTAGGTTTTTATAGTTAACTGATGTTATAGTAGCTACAAACAGCGTATGTGAGGTAACTGTAGTAAACAGTTGTTATAGCAGGGTATCTGAAGCTTAGCGTAGCACAAAGACGAAAGCAGGCAGAACTGTATGGCCAAACCAGTGCACATCAAACCAGGTGTGTGCACGTGATACGAGCGCACAGAACACTATCCGTGTGCGGATAACCATCCTGGCGAAGGAGCATTTCTGGTCTGTGTGCACCAGTGCAGTCCCGCCAGCATGAGGTGGACCCTCCCTACACGATCGCAACTGAAGGCAAGGATGGAATAGACAGCAGCTGATGTTTCTGCTCCTTTGATTGGTCACTTTGAACACTGTCCATGACCTCTGATTGGCTGTTTGGTTTGATCACTGTTACAGTGGAAGACAGGCAGTTGCCTCAGAGAACAACCATTTTATCTCTAAGTGGGAGAGGAAGTCAAACCAGTAGTGATTCCAGTAGTGCAGTAACAAGTATTAAAAAACAAAAGACATCAGCTGTCTGTTCCATCTCCGCCTCAAAAGTCAACTTGACTAGTGAGCGTTTAGGGAGGGTTGAGCTCGCGGGACGGAGCAGAAATGCGTCCTCATGTGCATACACCTTTATTTATGTGCGCGGGTTTTGAGACTAATTAAACGCCTCAAAACTGCTAGCCTAGCTTCATTAAAACAAAAAATGCACCATCCAGAGGCTCCAGAGTATTTTTATTTTTTTGCTAACCACTACCAGCTGTGTAGCTTCATGTCAGGGTTACTGTTAGCTTACTGCAAGAAGAACTCAAACTGTAAGTTCAGCACTGAGCTTAGATGCAGTTCCTAGCTAACTGGACATTAGCATTGTGCCATAGCTTAACAGATAGCTTAGTGAGCTAACTGTTTCTATCAACATAAAAGTACAGAACATCAAACAGCTCCCTTTCTAGAATCTGAAACACATTTTAAATGATGTTTGTGACTTTTTAACTGGTTTCATGGTCTTTTTGCTTCTTTTTTTTGAGCTTCTCCAGAAATCTGACCTGCATCATCAGCATATAGTTTGATAAACTTTTCTCTCTGTGGGGCTGAACACAAAACATAACTGAGTGTTTGCAGGTTGCGTTCGGTTGTTTGCTGCCTCTCAGTGTTTTGTTGCCATGGTGCTTCTTTTATTTGCATGTTTTCTGGTTTTACAGGCTGATCCATGGATTTGGTTTTTGTGTTTATTGATGCCAATAAAAAAATTTGCAAAGCTGCTGCTGCTGCTGCTGCTGCTGCTGCTGCTGCAAAGGATTTGTCAGTCAAATCTTATTCATTTTCAGAGAGAGTTGCTATCTGTAATAAAGGGTCAGATCACACAATAGAAAAAATAGACCCTTTTCCCCATGTGCTACCTAACCATGAAGCTTTATTTGCTGAGGTTTTGAGATATTTGTCTCCTCAGCACAGTAGAATTGATGATTGGATTCAGTTTGTGAAGCTCAAAGTTTCCTGAAGTTACATCTGAAAAGCTCATCAGTAGTTTGTCCTGTTTAAAGTTCTGTAGATTATCCAGAAAACAGCAGGACGTTGGTTCAGCTTTGCTGTGGTTTGGATGAAGTGACCCTTTAAAAAAAAAAAGAGAGAGAACAGTGTTTTTGTTTTAAAGTAGCAGAACAACAAGAATTACATCATCATTTGTTTGTTAAACTACATGATATAAAATATTTAAACTGAAAACTTCCCTCTGATCTGCTGATGTTTAAGATCTGATTTGATTTGTTGGTTTATTTGTGGTTCTGTTTGTGTTGTTGAAGGAGGCGGAGGCAGGCGGCGTCTCTTCTAACGGCTGTAACAAAGAAAATGGAGGACTTCCTGAAGCGAAGGAGCCGGATAGAACCGAACCGACATGTGAGCAGGTAAATAACAGCATTGACCTTTAAACTGTTTCCATCTCTTCTATTCTTTGTGTTGCTGTAACTTTACACTCAGTCGATCTAAATGACACTAGAAGCTCTTCCAGCATTTCGTGTTCCTGGAGTTTTACTCTCCATGTTCACAAGAGAAATCAGCTTTATTAGAGCTGCACCAAATTATTCTCAGTATCAATTCATCTGTTGATTATTTTCTCAATTAGTCAATTATTTGTTCGGTCTATATCAGAAAATATCCACCACACAATCCTAGACTTCAAGCTAAAATATATTCAGTCAGTGATAATGTAAGAAAAGCAGCAATTCTCACATTTAAGGTTTTAAAAATAACTTGAACAATTATTTAATTTTCAAAATAGTTGCCGATTCATTTTTTTTTGATTGACCAATTGATTTATCAACTAATCATGGCAGCTCTAGTCTTTATCCCTTTCTCTGGAGCTGTTGGTGAAATATCTCTTCTTGAATTCTCTTTTTTTTTTTTTTTTTACTCCAGCACATCATTTTTCTTTATATCACATTTTTCTCACAGCAGATAAAGCTGAAGAAGAACTGACTCCTTTTCAAACAGTTCACAGGATATTTTTTTGCTTTGTAGCCCTCCACAGATGAGCTGCCACAGGAGAAGACTTCAGAGTCTGAGTCGGCAGAAAACCCTGAACCAGAACCTCCTTCTGGTCCGGACAGATTGTCTGCTTCACCTCCCAGGATCTCAGCGTGTCCTCAGGGGACTGAAGAGCTGAAACCTGAAGGAGATCCAGAGCCCGCAGAGGAACCGTCCTCTGCTACGCCTGATTCAGATGCAAAAACTTTAAGCAGCGGCGAATCCTCTGAGGATGAGGAGGGTGAGAAGGAGGCGGCTGAGAGGGAGTGTGAAGCCACCAGCATCCTCCCCTCGTCTGTCCTGGACAAAGCCAGTGCCATCGCTCAGCACTTCACCAACAGCATCAAGCGAGGCAGCCTGGCCCAGGACGATGCCCGCTCCCCCAGCTGCACATCACCACGGTTACCCAGCAGAACCGGCAGCTGCATCAGCCTCAGCACTGAACCCGCCGACCGACCCTTACGGCTCGGCAGCGTCTGTTCTGATCTTACCGAGACCTTCGGCAACACAGATTTGACCCAGCTGTCTCCTCAGGATGACAGCCTCTTTGATGCTAATCGAAGCATTCAGCGAAGGCGGGACTCCATTCTTTCCAAGCAGGACCAGCTGCTCATCGGGAAGATCAAGAGTTACTATGAGAACGCCGAGAACCAGGACGCCACCTTCAGCCTTCAGCGCAGAGAGAGCCTAACGTACATCCCAACAGGGCTGGTCAGGAGCTCCGTCAGCCGGCTCAACAGCATGCCGAAGGATAAAACTGTGCAGACAAATCCCTCCACCTCATCCTCCGGTCTCGACCCTTCCTCAGTGGAGCTAAACTCAGCGTTAGCCTCTGATACCCGGAGTCACATGGTGTCAAGTGATTCCTGGGACTCTTTGAAGTCGGATCAGAGAAGCACAGAACCTGAAGATTCACCTTTGAGCACAGGAGAAAGGTCCAGATCTCAAAGCATTCAGGATAATCCAGCTGAGGATGAAGAGTTCAGGCCTTCATCTGAAATGATCAAGATCTGGCAGGCGATGGAGCAACAGATCACCAGATCCCAAAGTGAAGACAGAGGACGTGATCGACCTCGAGAGGCTTCAAGAAGCTCCAGGGCAATCAGCGAAGGCCTTTCGGTTACAAGTAAGACACCGAGCAGGAGCTGTGACCTGGAGAGAGGACCCTCTGACCTCAGCACCATCGCAGAGGAATCCATCAGTCCATTGCCCCTCAAGCACAAAGCCTCCGGGGTGAACCAGACAAGAAGTCTGAAGGACACCCTGAAGGTGTTCGGGGAAGACGCCGTCATCCTCAAAGCTCCAGTTCCTCGGGTCGCCCAGCTGAAGGCCGAGGCAGAGGGGGAAAGGCCAAGCGAGGAGTCCAACCAGCCGGATGACTCTGACAAAGCAAAGAGCAAAGTCCTTCATCTGGCCCGTCAGTACAGCCAGCGAATCAAAACAGCCAAACCAGTGGTCCGACAGCGAAGCCAAGGCGTCCTGATCAGGAAGAAGAGCTTACCCTGCGTGGTGGAGGAGAAGGAGAGTTCAGGTACTGTGATGTCCTGTTATTGTCCACTCATATCAAGCAACTAAAATTCACCTCATATTCAGCCTGAACAACATCACAGAACAACAGATACTTAACGTCAAATTAAATTGTAAATGAGCAGTATTTATGTATTTCAATATAAATTCGGATGCAAATTTGGGGATTGTGACAAATTTTAGGTCTTTTTACCAACTTTTGTGATTCAGTGGTCTCAGATTTATTATATATACAAAAGACGTATTCAAGTTAACAGGACACACAGTTTAGGAACAATTCTGACAAAAACAACAACCTAAGCTGTGCATGCTTTTGCTCAATACGAACACTTAGTAGATTGTGCTCAACAAACATCAGACCTTCAAATTAAAGAATTTCCTGCCTAACAACATGTTCCATCCTGCCTGTACAACCTCCACTATCTGATCACACGACTTGATATTATTCACAACAAACAGATGTACCAGATGTATCTTTTTATGTTTTCTGCCCAGTCCTGTCTGGTATGATAACATTTTACTCATTAACTTCAATGTAGAAGCACACAAACACAAATTATCTGGTCAGACTGGTCCAGTTTAATCATATAATCAATCCCTAAAAACAATTCCCAACATTATTCCCTGTGATGACAGAACAAACATACCTTATGTATAGCAGGTCAGGAAACATGAGCAGTCACATGATCAAACAGGTTTTAATGAAAACTCAAATTTTAAAACAGTTGAATTATTAAACTGCTGATCTGTCTTTTGCGTTGCAGGTAAATCCAAACTGACTCTGCCGCTGGTTTCTCTGAACCTCGGACCTCCTCTTCCCCTGAGTCCTGTAGACCAGGTGAGGTCTCCGAGCCCCGGCCTCACCTGCAGCTCCCCGGGCCGGGCTCGCTCCCGCAGCCCGCTCAGTCCTCCAGCTCCCACCGAAGGCTTCAACTGGCCAGACGTCCGAGAACTCCGCACCAAATACTCAGACCACAGCCTCTCCCAGAAGAGTGCTGTCGGCCGGAGTCGCTCCATCCCAGAGCAGATGTTTGATGGCAGTCTGAGGAGACACTCCAGCTGCTCCTCCAGCCTCCTCTCTGACGGAGTCTGCGATGAGGTTCCTCTGTACAAACCTCATGTCAGCCGGGACGCCGGCCGTGAGGAACGCAGCAAAAGACTCCACAGAGCCAATTCTCTGGACCCTCGGCTGAGTGGAGCTCAAATGAGCGATCTGCAGAAGCTCCAGGACCAGGTCGCTAACAGTAACTACGCTGGTTACTACGTCGCAGCCGAGGCGCAGCTACCGAACGACCCCGAACACAAGATCATCGTCATGGAGAAGCTTCCAGAGCCTGAGTCAGAGCAACCAAAAACAACCAAAGAACCCAAAGAAGAAGAAGACGACAGCTACGTTCAGATCCGTTCGCCGACTAGCAGGGAGAAGATCTCCATCATGGCCGTCATCGACCGCTGCCGGGCCTATCAGGAGTCTGACGAGTATAAACAGAGGGAGGAGGTGAAAGCCAAAACGGAGCCGGCGAGGCCTCAAGAGTTTGACACGACGGCAGCGTCCTGTGACGATCAGGACGACGAGTCCCAGAAAACAAACTCTGGACAGAAGACAGAGTCTGGGCAGCAGAGCATCGTGAAAAATCTGAGAGAAAAGTTCCAGAGCTTGAGCTGAATAAACAGTTCCTCAACTTTTAAATGAAACTGTAAGATTTCATATCAAAGCTCTGAAATTATGATCCCAAAGATTTATAAACAAAATGCAGAGGAACAGTTTGTTAAACAGTTATATGACTTTAAAAAAAAAAAAGTTTGTTTTAAATCTGTAAGTAGTGAACAGATGGTCAGTCTGAGTAAAAGAGTTCATTATTCCACAGCAACTATTAAATGGAGACAAATTATGAAAGAATTATTTATAATTATTGTAACTTACTTTAAATTGGCAAACAGATTATATGTATAAAGAAAACTTGCCAACATTCAATGTTTCTCATGGTTACAGAATTATATAATAATTAGAATTATCGTCATTTCCAGAAAACAAGCATTTAGAAGACAAAATATCCTTAATTATCTCAACAGCTTCTTCAGCAAAATAAAATTTAATAGAAATCATCTTTTCCTGAATGTCCTCTCTGGCATTTTGTAGATAAATATCTAGAAACATGTAAATATCTTTAGTCCTGAAATCCAGATGATCAGAATGTTTGTTAAAAGCACCTTTTTGTACAGGATGTTGTGTTGTGTGTTGCACAGTTTCAGTCGTTCTCAGTGGAAAAAACTGATTTTAGGGACTCGTCACCACATTAAGGGATCGGTCTTCTTGCAGTTTTCTTCTCTGCGGGCGTAAAAGCTTCATATGTTTAAGTCCCAGCAGAGACTTTAATGCTTCACTGTACAGATTAAAAAGTATCTGTGTGAGTCACTGCTGAAGAGGACTAACCACTAAACTTCACCTCTACAAACGTATTCATGGCTGTACAAAGTTATCTTCATATTAAAGGAACGGTTCGACATTTAGGTAAACACTCTGGTTCTGTTTTCTCCACATGTGTCAGATGGATCAGTTCCATCTCTGTGCATCCAGGATGTGTTTAGCGTAGCTTAGCACAAACACTGGAAGCAGAGGGAAACTGTTAGCCGAGCTCCATCGAAAGAGAAAAAACATCCATAGAAATGTAAAAAGGAGACATTTTGGCCTCGTGCAGGAACAACTCGTATGAATATATTTGTTCTTTAAACCTGTCCTACGAGTCATGTACAGATAGTCTTCTCAGTTTGACTTCAGACTTCATCTGAATCTGTAGGAATATTTTCCTCTAATACGACTACTGACGCTGCTAAATTTGTTCTGTCGTCTGCTGATTTCTGACAGCAGGACTCGAAATTCTTCTTTTTACTGTTTTGGAACATTTTGATGAATGAATCTTGCCGTAGCTTGGCTTTGATAATGTAATTAATAAAAAATCTGACAACCTTCTCATTAACAGGCGACTTTCATCACATTGAAACAAACGATTTAAGTGTTTTTTTGCAGTTGAAATAAGAAGATTTTCTGAATCAAGTCAAGGATTCTTGCGTAAAACCTGCTGTGGTTTTAGCAGCCGTTAGCTTTGGAGCTATTTGTTGATCTGTCACCAGGTTTGATCTCTAACCAGCTGATTACAGGATGAACTGCTGACTCACTGATTAGTTAACAAGACTGATTCACTAAACACTGAATTGTTCCTTCAGTCTTCTGCAGTTTCATGTAAGAAAACTGTCCAAAGTCTAAATGTGGCCTGATTTCTGTCTGTTTTTATGAAAATCTTTGGTATCTTGATACATCAACAGCATCACAGCATTCAGATGTGCAGACGACCAAACCTAATGAGAAACAAGTGAATGATTTTTAAAAATGGTCAAAAAAAAAAAAAAAAATTAACCAATACATTTAAAAAAGACCTAAATTATTTTACCTCAGTATACAAATTATGATGAATTTATGAATTATACATTAATGGTCATAATTCTCTGTTTTTGTGCCTTTTAGTTTTTATAATGTGCTCAGTTTATTTGAACATTTTATTAAAATTTTTCATTTATTTAGTTTGTTATTAGTAACATTTTGTTTCAGTACAAACCAGCTGTTCATCTTTTATCCAGAACAGCTTTTAATAAATTAGTGAGACGAACCATTTAAGCACTTTGCTCACTGGCACATCGGCTGATTCTGGACTTGAACCTGTGACGTTTCCGTGACCACTCATCCTGTCAGTCGACCAGCGTTAACTGTCCTGTACGTCCTATTTATTTGATCTGATGTAAATAGAAACACATTTACTGTCTGTAACTGTGGTTACGTGTGTGTATGTGTGTGTGTTGTATGTACAGAAATGTTTGCACGTCTGTTCTGTTTCACATTAAAACCACATACAGCAGCAACAGTGTCTGTGTATTGTGTGTGTGTGTGTGTGTGTGTGTGTGCATTTATTACACACACAATCTGAATATTCTCCGTGATGCTCACAATGACATTAAAACTCCTGGATCAGTGAAAAGTGGGCAAATAAGCTCTTTATTCTTATAATAATGATAATAATGAAAGTATTTTACACAAAGCAAAAGATAAAAAAGATACAAGAATAAAATTAACAAGACAGAAACAAGTAAAACAAAGAAGATAAAAATCTAAGATGTGATGTGTTTAAAACGATGAGATGTCTGTAAAAGACACAAAAAATATTGAGGCTAATCAATAAAAATGAGTTTAAAGAAGTGATTTGAAGGAAGATTTTAAAGGAAGGATTTAGTGATCCAGAGCCAGAGAGCCCTGATGGCAAAGACCAGGTCCCCTCTAGTCTTAAATCTGGTTTTAAATTTAGTCTTTAATCTAGTTTTATAACCAGTCTTAAATCTGGTCCTCATACATACATTCATACATTATCTTGTGCTTGTTGTTTACACCAACAGCCACCAGGGGGCATCAGTGTTCTTCACCCACTGAAAACAGGAAGTTCAGCAACACACCAAACAAAACAGACAATGAAACACACCAAGAAACATGCAGTAACGTGCAGTAAATGGACAGGTGACGTCAAGAAAACAGCAGTTTGATGATAAATGTTTTTTTATATACAGAAAGACTTAATTTACACAAAGGCTCATAGACGCTGTTTCATGAAGTGTTCACATTTCCCCACAACTCAACAGATCAAAATGACTGTTTACATCTGACATTTGACATGTTTGATGTCAATAACATTTTATAATTCAGAGTTTGAGTTTGTTTTGAAGATACTTTCTGGTGATTAGATGTGTTTCACTTTATTCATGATTATAAAGAGTCTCAAGTTCCACTACTTTCCTCCAGAGGCTGCGATGTGAATTATAAAACACTATATGACTATTTTAGTCAAAGAAAACTGAACATTTTAGTCTGTTTCTCAAACTCATCTGTTTATTTTAGAAGCTGAGTTTGATTATGCTCGAATGTCCTCGCAAACACTGTTCTCACACTCACAACTAACTAACATGTCCAAAATATAGTCCTGTAGCTGCTGCTGCTCCATCACATCTGTCTGATCTGCAGATTATTAGATGGTCAGTTGGCTTCATCTAGTGGGCAGATGGTAGAACTACATCACTGACTGGTTAGACTGGTTTTCACGTTAAACTGATGTTGTCTTAAAACTCTGAAGTTATGATGATGTGACAGAAATAATAATTAATTTAATTCTCAGACACTTTTCTAAGAAAATGACTTATATGATGTATCGATTATACAGTCATATACCTGACAGTAAAAGGTGCAACCATTATTATTATTATTATTATTATTATTATTATCATTATTATTATTATTATTATTATTATTATTATTATTATTATTATTATTATTATCATGCCTATTGGTAGTCTTAGCTTTAGTTGTATATACTTAATAATTTTTTGGTTATATTTGCTGTCTTGTGTCTTGTAAGCTCATATGGGCTGACCACCAGAAAAGGTGCAGAACACTCAATCAATCAATCAATCAATCAATCAATCAATCAATAAATCACTAGTAATAGTGGTAGCATTCACTGTATTTACATAATATATTATTATTTGGTATATTGGTACTAGTAGTAGCAGTAAAAATTGCATCATTTAAATTGATGTTTTATTGATGTGTTGAAGTATAATTTTGTGAGTTTAATATCAGGGCTCGTATTGATCAAGTGTCTCAGAGAAGGAAACCAGTCTTGAGGAGCTCTGGTGGTCTGATGGTTGAGGCTAAAACCACAGAACCGTAACATCCTCAGTCTGAGTCTCTGCTGGGGATAACCGTCTCTCTCCTCATGTTTCATGACTCTCAAATAAAAGCAAAAGGTCCAAAAGATAATCTTTAAAGAAAATGGAAATCTGTCTCAACTGGCTGAAATTTCTCAGAGTGATGCAGATTCAGATGTAACTGATATTTAGAGGCACTGCAGAGGTTCTTTCCTGTTAGAAGTTGCCAGATTTATGTGTGTTCATTCTGTGGGATGATGTATGATTTCTCTTGACACTGACTGGTTAGACTGGTTTTCATGTCACTCTGATGTTTTTTAGACTTGGACTCTGAAGTTATGAGGGTGTGACGGCGTCTTCAGATCAAACCCACACAGACACCAGGACTGACGAGGCAGAACGAGCAGCTTCTTCTCTCCTGATGTTTCCTCGACACATGAAGGTGGAAAGTGTCTGTAAATTGACCTGAAGTGAGTTCAGCAGGTGAGAATCCTACCAGAGAAATCTGTAAATGTCTGATCAACACCATCACTTTGATCCCTTTGATCAGATTGAATCACTGTTTGACTACAGCTGAAATGTTTCTTCATGCTGATTGGCTGTTTTAAATATATCTATTTAATGTTTGCAGGTATAAATATTCCAAAAGAAATTTCTATCCAAGTTAAAGAACACGTACAATCATTATTTTATTTTTAAATGCAGCCCTCATTTTACTTAAAATGAGAGCAGAACATTTATTTACTATTAGAGTATTTATTATTTAAGACATCTGTGTATGTACTCATTCACACCTCATTTCAACTGTATTAATTTCTCTGTGCGTTGAAGTAGCAGCTGGAGGCCAAGAATCAGCCATCATCTGATGTGTGATATAAACTGCAATGTGTCAACTACTGAAACAATGTATTTACGTGGCTTTATGACATATATACAGGTTGTGAAATTGATTTAAATACAGTCACTCCACTGTTACAACTGTCCCAGTGTACAGGGACGGTTGTAGCAATATTTGTAGTAAGGACTCTTGACAGAAAAAGGCCGGTCCCTCTTGGTCTGGAACCAGGACTGAGGAACAGAGTGAAGGCTTGTTAGATTATTAGATGGTCAGTTGGCTTCATCTACTGGACAGATAGTAGAACTACATCAACTGATGTTTGGTCTCTCTGACACTGACTGGTTAAACTGGTTTTCATGTCACTGATGTTTTTTAGACTGGGACTCTGAAGTTATGAGGAAATGACGGCGTCCTCAGATCAAACCCACACAGACACCAGGACTGACGAGGCAGAACGAGCAGCTTCTTCTCTCCTGATGTTTCCTCGACACATGAAGGTGGAAAGTGTCTGTAAGTTGACCTGAAGTGAGTTCAGCAGGTGAGAATCCTACCAGAGAAATCTGTAAATGTCTGATCAACACGACTAAAAACTGTGTTTTAGAAATGTGCGATATTAAAATGGAGGACAACATCAGATATATTTATATCCTGGCTGATCATTTATTAACTGTTTATGTATCAAGTAGGAAATTTAAAAGTGTTAAGAAATTAGATAAATAATTACAACTGTATTATCAAGTGTTCATTAACTGTTTAAAAACCAGTTATAAATGCTTCATAAGGAGTTATAGTTGTTAACAAAGACATTAATAAACACTTTGAAATGTCCTTAAATCTGTTTATATTTACATTATATTGTGTTACAAACCATTTAATAACTGTTTATATGACAAACAGGGGAGTTAAAGAAAGTGTTACCCTGACTGTTTTAGAGAGATCAAACCATAATAATTATCATTATTATTGATATACAGTCAGTTTAAATGGTTTTATATTCAGTTAAACTTCTGCCTGAAACTGGCCTGAAGCAGCTGTCAGATATGATTTACTGAAGATCATTTTACTGCACGTCACAGTGATGTCATCAGATATTTGAATATCGAGGCCGAGACGCTCAGAAGCACAGAGACGCCGAGGGTTAATGTCTGCAGATGGACGCACAGGTAAGAACATCACAGCTGTTTGATAAATGACAAATGTTTTTAGTTTTTATACATTGATGTGTTGAGCTCTGAGAGTAACAATCCTCTTTTTCTCAACATTCAAGATAGAAATTATTGTTGTTCTCTCCAAGTGAACTGCAGCAGAACAGAGGACAGTAACACAGTAAAAAGACAAAAACGTTTCTTGTTTCATTAAAAACAGTAAAATGTTCTAGTGGACAAGAAAATGATGATTTATAATTGAGCAATTGAATTTCTGAACCAAATAACCAATAAGATCACAGCTCTGCCATGTTCTTCAGAAATTAAATATGTCAAGTTTTGGTCATTTTATTACATTTGCTAAAAATGTCTAATTGAGCAGCTCCTCAGGTTCTCAGTGACCTGCTGGTTCCTCTCAGGGCTTCTGGCTCATTAACATGAGCTGCATCTGCTGGGAAGTGTAAGGAGCCCTTTAGTAAATCCTCACTTGGACAGATATCTTTTTTTAGTTCTAGGGATCAACATGTGGAGCTCTTTATGGATCCTGATGCGGAACATTTTAAACTCAAACTGAAACACTTTTTAAAGAAGGATCAGTCATGTAGTCATGTGATCTGCTGCTTGTTGTTTTATGAAACTTTTATGATTTGTTTGTAAGTTGTTTCTGTTTTGTGCTTCTTTGTGTGTATTTTGTTGTTGAGTTTTGTGTTTTTTCATTAAATGTATGTCCTGTATATGTATTGTTGAGTCTTGTGCAGTTTCATATGTATTTCACTGTTGAGTTTTATGCATTTTAAACATCTGTTTCATAGTGTTTGTCGACTGAAATAACAAACAGAATTTTAACAGCTTTACTGATAAGTGCAACAAGACAATCACAGAGACAAATCCTTTGTCCGATGCAGTTAGGAGATCATTAGTGACTTTCACCAGTCCTGTCTCTGTGCTATGATGCCTCTAAATCCTGACTGAAAATCCTCAAATAAACTATTGTTGTGTAGAAAGTCACATAAATGATTAGAGACTGCTTTCTCAAGAGAGAGGAATGGAAGGTTAGATATAGGTCTATAATTGGCTAAAATGCCTGAATCAAGAGTAGGCTTCTTAAGAAGAGGTTTAATTACAGCTACTTTAAAGGACTGTGGTACATAGCCTGTTACTAAAGACAGATTGATCATATCTAGTAAAGAAGTGCTAACTAAGGGTAAGACTTCCTGAAGCAGCCTAGTTGAGATGATTAATAATTGATTGATTGAATTGAATGATTGATAATTTGCGGGTTAGAGATTTAAACCATGGAGCTATGCCCTTTTAAAGGGGAGATGGAGTGAAGTGCTATTCGTAATGAGCCTGCAGCACTATCAACAAGATTATCAGTTTGGGAGGAACTAAAGTTAACATAAGAGTCCTCTGTAGTATTGAGACATGGCAGTGAATTCAGTACTGATGGAATTGCTTCCTTAAATTTAGCTACAGCACTATCAGAGAGACATCTAGTGAGGACATGGTGGTGTGTAATCCAGTAATAGGAAGTCAAAAGTTATTAAAAAATGATCTGATAGAATAGGATTTTGTGGAAAAATTATTAAATGTTCAATTTCAATCCCATAAGTCAGAACAAGGTGGAGGGTGTGGTTAAGACAGTGAGTGGCTTTATTTACACTCTGAGAGAAGCCAATTGAGTCTGATAATGAGATAAATGCAGCACTAAGACTGTAATTATCGACATCCACATGAACATTAAAGTCACCTACTATAATTACTTTATCTATGCTAAGGACTAAGTTTGATAAAAACTCAGAATTCAGATAAAAATTCAGTTTCATTTTGGTCTACTAATAAACATATTTCTAGATATGAGAGCAGCTCCATCCAAAGTGGGATATATGCCGTCTCTCCTAATCAGACCTGGTCTTCCCCAGAAAGTCTGCCAATTGTGTTCAATAAGTGGTTTAAGATTTGAAAAGCTGCTATCAAAGCCCAACTGTGGCTTTTGAAGTGTTTTAATAAAACCCAAAAAGTTCTGCATAGATGTTCCACATTATTTTTGGAAACATTTGATGGAAACAGTGAGCAGCAGAGTGATGAGATGGGATGTGGGGAACGTTTTGTTTAGGTAAAGACTTTCTTTATTTCTGACAGGGAGAAAAAACGGTGGAATCTAACCCTAAAGAGGACCTCTTGAGAACTTTACAGAATTTGGCAGAAGATGACTTTAAAACATTCAAGTGGTACCTGGAGCAGCCTGAGGTCCTGGAAGGCTTCCCAGCAATCCCAAAGTGTAGACTGGAGAAGGCGGACCGGTTGGACACAGTGGATCTGATGGTGCAGACCTACAGCGAACACACTCTGCAGGTGACCAGAAAGGTTCTGAGGAAGATGAATAAGCAATATTCACACACCATCTCAGAACGTAAGTCATGCTCAAACTGTTATTATCAGTAACAAATCTCACATGACAATGAGATCCGGGCATGGAATGAAATTTTATAATATCAAGAAAGTGTTTTTGCACAAATATGAAATGTTATAGCTAAATTTAGTCATTAAAATGCAACACACCCAGGCATCATGTGATGTACACCTGTCACACATAACTGATGAGCCACACAGAAGAAGTTGTCAGGCTACAGTAGCAAGCCTGATGCACATCAATGCTGGGAAAAAGGACAGTGGTGTATCCTGACATGTTGATATGAGTCAGCCTGTGATAACACACAATGAGCCCGTAACAAGTAAAAATCTGCTCACCACCACAGTGACCATGGAGGATCAATTCTACAGTACCTCAAGGTTGGCAGTGTGACCCAGCAATGAATCAAAAAAATCTTTATCACATGCTGGCTGTCATATCTCATATCATATTTCATGTCTCCCTTCTCTTTTACATATCCCATGTATATAAACAGTCAGGGTTTGTGGATTCTTCTTAGCGGGAGGACCAGTGGTTTATCATTAACTGGTCTTCAGGGATGGTGGCAGCAATCACAGAAATTTGTGTCAGTGAATAAAGACAGCTTTTCCTTGATTTCCTGGTTCCTCAAAGGTGATCCCAGTTCACAGGACTACGTAATCAGTTCCTCCAAGGGTCCTGGACATAGTCCTCAGTGCAATTCAGCATTCTCTTTGAGCCCCTTGGGGTTGCTGATCTATAATGTTACTGCCGTTAGCCATAACTTCTGCCACAAAGACAGGTGAGCTCTCAGCACTGTCAGTTCACAGTGACTGCTGCAGGTTGGTGGCAGTTGGGTCAGGTGTAGTCCTTTTCCCCAACAGTTCCACCTAACTCAGTTTGAGCTGTGATCATTGTCTACTACTGAGGGAGCCACACTCTGCCAAGTGAGGGCCAATTCATACTTTCCATGTCTGCGTGGCCATGTGGGTCTCTGCAGCCGCTGGACTGTCACACTATGAGTGCGCCACTAAAGCAAACAGGATGCTTGTCTCATGTACTGTATGTACAATATGAACTGTATTCCTCTTGTCATTAAGCTTTTTTTTTGGCAAAATACAGGAACTCCTCAGCTACATTCAGACTGAAATCAGCCCTGTGTAAAACAATACAAGGGGGCTGTGTTGGTGTGGGCATGTTGTTTAACGTACCAGTGAGACAATGAAATATGATCCAGTAAGTCCGGGTGCAGTGACAGATTATTGTGTTTAAAGGCTCGTCAGAAAAACACTGCAAAACTGCAAACTTGTACACGTGTATGCAGACACCCGATTGTATGATGTGTGGAACTATGTTTCCTGGATAGGTCCTTTTCTGAAGTTCCCAAGGGTGACAGGCATGGGTATGGGAATACTCATGAGCCCATCCTGAGCAATGTTGTGTTTCCCCAGGGGATTCCCAAAGAGGCAGAAGGGTATTGGGAGGCCAGAGGGATTGAAGCTTCAGTAGTCAAGAAGGCAAAACTCTGGCTGAGCCAAAAGGTTTGGGAGAAGTCTCATCCAACTCGATGGTAGAGGTTAATAAGGTAGTCAAAGAGGTCCACAGTGGTAAGGTGCCAGAGGTGGATGAGATTTGTCCTGATATGTTGAAGGCTCTGGACATTGTTATGCTGTCTTGAGTGACACACCTCTTCAATGTCACATGAGGGTTGGGGACAGTGCCTGTCAACTCAGTGGTGATACTCATTTTTAAAAACGGGACCAAAGGTTGTATTCCAACTCTTTGGGAGGCACATCACTCAGGCTACACCAGAAACCAATGTGAGAGTGCTGGGGGGGAGGCATAAACCAAACCTCAAATTCAGGAGGATGTTTTGGTTGTATAATTGTTATTTTATTTATCACAATACAAAAAATATTTTGATCTAAGGAAAAATTTTGCTGTTGAATCAGAAATGT
Source organism: Thunnus maccoyii (assembly GCF_910596095.1). Lineage (NCBI taxonomy): Eukaryota > Metazoa > Chordata > Actinopteri > Scombriformes > Scombridae > Thunnus > Thunnus maccoyii. The sequence continues at coordinate 577,109 of NC_056549.1, read as the reverse complement.
GCACAATTATCAGGAAACTACTAAAACGTGATCTAACAGTACTCTCTTATTTATGTTGTCTCTTTTCTATTAATTCAGAGATTCTTGCCCAGTGTCAGTGTAAACTCAAATCCAAGCTGAAAAGAAGATTTCAATATTTATTCGAGAAAATCACAAAATCAGGGAATTCAAAACTTCTAGAAGAGATCTACACTGAGATCTACATCATAATGGAAGAAACTGGAGAGGTCAACATGGAACATGAGGTCAGACAGATTGAAACAGCATCCAGGAAACCAGACAGACCAGAAACAACAATCAGACAAGAGGACATCTTTAAAACCTCACCTGGAAGAGATGAACCAATCAGAACAGTGATGACAAAGGGAGTGGCTGGCATTGGGAAAACAGTCTTAACACAGAAGTTCACTCTGGACTGGGCTGAAGACAAAGCCAACCAGGACATACACTTCACATTTCCATTCACTTTCAGAGAGCTGAATGTGCTGAAAGAGAACAAGTACAGCTTGGTGGAACTTGTTCATCACTTCTTTACTGAAACCAAAGAAGCAGGAATCTGCAGGTTTGAAGAGTTCCAGGTTGTGTTCATCTTTGACGGTCTGGATGAATGTCGACTTCCTCTGGACTTCCACAACAATGAGATCCTGACTGATGTTACAGAGTCCACCTCAGTGGATGTGCTGCTGACAAACCTCATCAGGGGGAAACTGCTTCCCTCTGCTCACCTCTGGATAACCACACGACCTGCAGCAGCTGATCAGATTCCTCCTGACTGTGTCAGCATGGTAACAGAGGTCAGAGGGTTCACTGATCCACAAAAGGAGGAGTACTTCAGGAAGAGATTCAGAGATGAGGAGCAGGCCAGCACCATCATCTCCCACATCAAGACATCACAAAGCCTCCACATCATGTGCCACATCCCAGTCTTCTGCTGGATCACTGCTACAGTTCTGGAGCATTTGTTGAAAAGTAGAGAGGGAGAAAAGCTGCCCAAGACCCTGACTAAAATGTACATCCACTTCCTGGTGGTTCAGGCCAAAATGAAGAATGTCAAATATGATGGAGGAGCTGAGAGAGATCCACACTGGAATCCAGGGAACAGGAAGATGATTGAGTCTCTGGGAAAACTGGCTTTTGAGCAGCTGCAGAACGGCAACCTGATCTTCTATGAATCAGACCTGACAGAGTGTGGCATCAATATCAGAGCAGCCTCAGTGTACTCAGGAGTGTTCACAGAGATCTTTAAAGAGGAGAGTGGACTGTACCAGGACAAGGTGTTCTGCTTCGTCCATCTGAGCGTTCAGGAGTTTCTGGCTGCTCTTCATGTCCATCTGACATTCATCAACTCTGGAGTCAATCTGCTGGCAGAAAGACAAACGACATCCTGGTGGTCTAAAGTCTTTAAAGACAAACCTAAACTAAAACATCTCTACCAGAATGCTGTGGACAAGGCCTTAAAGAGTCCAAATGGACACCTTGACCTGTTCCTCCGCTTCCTCCTGGGTCTTTCACTGAAGACCAATCAGACTCTCCTACGAGGCCTGCTGACACAGACAGGAAGCAGCTCACAGACCAATCAGAAAACAGTTGATTACATAAAGAAGAAGATCAGTGAAAATGTGTCTGCAGAGAGAAGCATCAATCTGTTCCACTGTCTGAATGAGCTGAATGACCGTTCTCTAGTTGAGGAGATCCAACAGTACCTGAGATTAGGAAGACTCTCCACAGATGAACTGTCTCCTGCTCAGTGGTCAGCTCTGGTCTTCATCTTACTGTCATCAGAAAAAGATCTGGACATGTTTGACCTGAAGAAATACTCTGCTTCAGAGGAGGCTCTTCTGAGGCTGCTACCAGTGGTCAAAGCTTCAAATAAAGCTCTGTAAGTGGGTGAACTGCTGGATATATGAACAATTCAAATATGTTTAATTTTAAACATGATAACAAAAACATTTGTGTTCATCACTAATTATTCGGCAGGCTGAGTGGCTGTAACCTGTCAGAGAGAAGCTGTGCAGCTCTGTCCTCAGTTCTCAGCTCGCAGTCCTCTAGTCTCAGAGAGCTTGAGCTGAGTAACAATGACTTGCAGGACTCAGGAGTCAAGCTCCTGTCTGCTGGGCTGGGGAGTCCACACTGTACACTAGAAACTCTCAGGTCAGGATTCAGATGTTTTAGTGAAGATGATCAACATCTGTAGGATCTTCCTGCTAACATGATTTTCTAAAACACTGAATTAACTTTATTTTCTGAATTCTAGTCTGTCAGGATGTCTGATCACAGAGGAAGGCTGTGCTTCTCTGGCCTCAGCTCTGAGCTCCAACCCCTCCCATCTGAGAGAACTGGATCTGACCTACAATCATCCAGGAGGTTCAGGAGAGAAGCTGCTGTCTGCTGGACTGGAGGATCCACACTGGAGACTGGACACTCTCAGGTATGGAGAGATGAGTTGCAGCCTGTTTCTGTGTCACTCTGACAAACTGAGGAACACTGTATCATGTTGAACAGCAGTTAGGACTCATGTTGGATAGAAAATCATTCTGACTGTGTTTCTTCCTCCAGGTTGGAACATGGTGGAGAGCACAGGTTAAAACCTGGTCTGAAGAAGTGTAAGTGTGGATTTAATTTGATTCATGACAACTAAACAGCACACAGTCAGTTTCTCTTTAAATACAACGTTAGTCTGTTTGGTATGTATTCATAAAACATTACTGATAAAATGTGTCATTAAACTTCATAGAAATGAACAACAGATCAGAACTTAAACAGAGAATAAATCCATCAGGTGTGTCAGATGATAAACTGCTGCTGTGTTATTTCTTCTTCTCTTAATCAGATTTCAGTGAACTCACACTGGACACAAACACAGCATACAGATACCTCAAACTGTCTGACAACAACAGGAAGGTGACACGTGTGGAGGAGGATCAGTCATATCCTGATCATCCAGACAGATTTGACTGCTACTGTCAACTGCTGTGTAGAAGTGGTCTGACTGGTCGCTGTTACTGGGAGGTCGAGTGGAGAGGAAGAGTTCATATGTCAGTGACTTACAGAGAAATCAGAAGGAAAGGAAACAGTATTGATTGTTTGTTTGGGTTGAATGATCTGTCCTGGAGTCTGAAGTGCTCTGATGTTAATGGTTACTCTGTCCATCAAAATAAGAAAGAAACAGAAATCCCCTGCCCCCCCTCCTCCTCCTCCTCCTCCTCTTCCTCCTCTGTCTCTAACAGAGTAGCAGTGTATGTGGACTGTCCTGCTGGCACTCTGTCCTTCTACAGAGTCTCCTCTGACACACTGATCCACCTCCACACCTTCAATACCACATTCAATCAGCCTCTGTATCCTGGGTTTGGGTTTGGGTCTGATTCCTCAGTGTCTCTGTGTCGTCTGTCTGAGGAAGAGTCTCCTCCTGTGTAGACAAACAGTCACACTGCTGACTGAAGACAGCTGCTGAAATCACTGTTCACTCTGTTGTGTAGGGACCTCACAGGCCAGACTGCATGTTTTACACGCTAAGGAAGAAAGGGAGTCCTTAAGGGACTCAGTCTCCCAGAGTCCTCTGGGTACTTTGCACCTGGAAGTTAACTCCACCCATGGACCTAGCTCTAAGCTACCATTGGTCAGTGAAGTTTACCTATGATCCTCCGTGATGTCATCAGGTCAACAAAATCAGAGTTGGCCTTTATTCTGGCTTCTTTTTCCCCTGGACACTCAGCTGCTCAGCAGCAGCTGCTGCTAGGCTCTACCTCTTTCTCCCCACTGCTGCTGAAGCAACAGCGACTCCTCTTTCTTTTCTCTCTGGCTCTTCTCTATTGGACTTCTCACACTGCAGGGGCATTGCAGCATGCAGCTACACTTGCCCCTGCTGTGAAGCTCTCTGTCTCAGTGTGGCCTGCTAACAGAGCAGACACACAAAACTCTGTTCTTAACGGCAGGACACAATGGCCTGCTTAAGATAAACCAAGATTCAGTAAATAAGTTATCTTGCACCAGCAGCTATGAGACAAGCCAGCTGATTTTACAAGCACAGGAGCCACAAAGCAGTGTTAGCTTGCCACGGATCACCAACTCAACAAAGCAGCACCTCTTCCCCCCAAAAACTTGTAACAACTTGGCCTAACCTAGCCTAGCCTAGCCTAGCAAAGCATAGCATAGCATAGCATAGCATAGCATAGCATAGCATAGCATAGCATAGCATAGCATAGTAGCACACATGGCTAAGCACAACACTGATAACTTTGTCAACTTACATGTATTGATTTGATTTGATCAATCAATCAATCAATCTTTATTTATATAGCGCCAAATCACAACAAAAGTCATCTCAAGGCACTTTTCACATAGAGCAGGTCAAGACCGTACTCTTTAATTTACAGAGACCCAACAATTCCCCCATAAGCAAGCATGATGTCATTCACTTAGCTTTATTGTTATGACGTCTATTCATAGTTTGGTTTTTGGATAGCCACACTGCTAAGTTAATTTTAGTTCATGCTTTACACATGTATTCATAGGTCTGGAGTTATATCCAGCAACTAACACATTTTGCATGCAAACTAACTAACATCTCTTTCAGCCTGGCACCTGACACTCTCTTTTAAACATAAACACATTTACACACTTTTTGTTCTGACACATGTTCATGCTTAAATCCATTATGTCATTGTGGAGGCAGAAATCTCAGGTGTTGAAGGTTCATCACAAGTTCAATGAAAAGTAAATATATTTTGTATGCTTGTTTGTGTAATCCGTATTTGTTACTTTGAATCTTTTCAGTTACTAAAGATTTGTTTTAAGAGAAAATAAATAAATAAATAATGAAAATGTGGGTGATGTTTTGGCAAATACACTAAAGCACTGCTATAACAAATATTTACCATGTTTAACCAAATATTGATCATGTTTCTGTGAAATAGTCCAACTCAAACCCAACAAAACCCACTTTAACCCTCATCCTGGTTTTTATTTTTTATGAATACCGCATCTTTTAGATAATTCAGTACGTTTCTTAAAAGATAAATTATGTTTTTTATTTTTAAGGATCTCAAAGATAACATGTTTTTGAAGTGAGAGTGAAGGCTACATGCAAGAACGAGGAGATGAAGGTGATACATGCATACATTTGTGCACCCAGATTTTGTATATTTAATTTAAGTTATCCAATCAAAAACAGGATCAAGAAAAAACACCTTAAGCCATGTAATCTTTATTGTCTATTATTTAATTGAAATTTAAAATATTGCAGAAATGTTGCATAAAACATGTTTAAAACACAGTTATCTGAGAGCATGGTCCCAGTTTTGCTGACACTCAAACAGTGAAAACCGTTGGAAACCACAAAAATAGGGAAGTTTTCAGCTTCTCCTTTTTCTGGAGGACGTTTGCAGGGATCTGAAGGACAGTGATGATTAAACTTGACGTGGTATGGGACAGCCACCATCAAAACCAGACCCTCCCTGACACAAAAACCATCTAACTCCACTCAACCCCAGTCTTCATGCCACTACATATGGGGGGTTCTTATGCACTGCAAACTGCTGGGGCAGAGAGGCAACTGGAAAACCAGCATCCACTCTGCGGCCAGGGACGTGCTCCAGAGAAACTGCTCTACCAACGTTTGTTGCCACTAACGCCATCCAAACCTAACAGGGGATAAATGGGTCAAAAACAATGGCTACCCCAACCAAGGCATTGTAGTTCAAATGGACCAACATTTACCTGATTTAAAACACTTCAACTAAAACAAACAAAACAAAGTTATATAAATAAAACCAAAACTGGGGACAAGTGCTGCTCCTCTACTCTGAACCCCACCAGAAAAATAATTCTTACCCCAAGTTCTGAATCCAGGGAAGAAAATAATTTACAGTTTCATGTGTGAAACTCCTCCGAGTGGACAATATTCAGAAAAACACAAATGGTGTGTTTTTACAAATATTTATTCCCTACAAATATTTTAAAATTATTTATTTTTGGGAAGAAAAAAAAAATCGAATAACAGCGCACAGCGAGGTAACATCTCCGTCTCTCTCCTTTGCTGTCTGTCTTTGTGTCATGGATGTAGAAATACCAGCAGTTCTGTGTGACTGGCAGAGCTGAGCTTTGGCTGAGTGGTCGGTGCAGTTGTCTTTGGTCTGTGAGACTGTGGTTCAGGACTTGGAGTGGAAATCCTCTTTGCAAAATAGTTTATTGACAAACACTTATTTTAACACTTAAATATCCTAAAATTAGAAGTATAGTAAAAACAAAAACAGGATTTTTACACCTATTTCCACTTTTATTCAAATACAAATACAAATACTGGGCTGTCTGCACATCCCTAATCTGGATACCACAACATACTCAAGGTTTTAAACAAAAGAGGCCAACGAATAATCCTACAAAAAGCCAATATGACTCAGATTTACAACAGATTAAGGTTATCAAAGAAAAAGCCCTCATCTATCACACTCAGGACGAGCCCCCAAATGTCACAAACTGGCTCAGTTTGAGAGTCATTTGCAAAAAAAGGGAATCACAAATGAATAAAGTTTCTACAATGACATAGTCAGCTAGGTCAGTAATGAATGCAGTGTGTGTTTGTGTGTGTGATGTGTGCAAACAAAACACAACCCCCCACCCCAACTCCCACCAGCTCCGGAGCCAGGAAACCAAACCAGCCTCACATACAGAAGGCAGAGAGGGACGTCACAGTGTATATTTACTTTTAATTATTCATAAAAACAGGGTCAAGAAAAAACCACGTAATCTTTACTGTCCGTTATTTAATTAAAATGTATAATATTGCAGAAATTCAGTATAAAACATGTTTAGAACACAGTTACATGAAAGCATGAACCAAATTTTGCTGACACTCAAACGGTGAAAACTGTCAGAAACCACAAAAACAGGGAAGTTTTCAGCTTCTCCTTCTTCTGGAGGACGTTTGCAGGGATCTGAAGGACAGTGATGATTAAACTTGACGTGGTCACTTTCTTGATGATGAAGAGAAATCTGAACAAACGGCTGGATATAAATTTCAGATCCATCAGGTCTCCTGCAGAATTCTTTTTGCTGGAAGAAGAAGAAGAAGAAGAAAAAAGGAGAAGAAGAAGAAGAAGAAGAAGACAATCTCTGCTCCAAACTGTCACCTTACAGGTAAATTAAACTGACCTCACTCCTCCTTCGCAGGTGGATCAATAACTCTTTTACTAATAACAGTAAATATTTCATTACGAGACAAAGTCCTGCATTTAATAGTATTTGTAGTAAAATGAGTCTGTGGGATTTGAAAGTACTGATAGTGTTGATTATTGTTGTTATTGATGAATATGAATCAATTATCTGCGTATTGCCCCAATTTGTACATTTTTGCAGAGAAATATTTAATCATCTCATGTTGTGACATTTTGAGGAAGAAGTTTTAACAGTTTAAACAGCCTCAAGATGATTCAAAGATTCAAAAATTCTGTTCCACAAATCTGACTTTTCTGTACTTGTTGCTGTTTCTTGCAAAGCGTTTTAACTCTGCAGGCCTCTACACATTATTCAAACTAAAGAATCTAACTGGGGAACATCCCTGTTTGGTTGAACTGGTTTCCAAAAAGAACTGGTTGCACTTTAGATTAAAGCCTGCAAATTACAGTGTAACTATTTAATGCATACAGAGTATTAATAAAATACTTACTGGGTAGGAAATAAGGAAACGGAAAGAAGTTTAAGGGACTTAGAAATAAATTTCACTGTCAGTAGTTTTTTTTAATGACAGAGAACCTGTTTAATAATTTGATAATTACAGTAATATTGTCACATGGAAATGAGAGAAAACAGACTAACAGAGTTGACATTGTGATACAATTAATTGTAGTATAATTGTAGTGTAATTTACTGTAATGTACTGTAACTTATAATATTCCTACAAAGTATTGTCTTTACGAGGTTACATTAACAGTTTTTAGGTTTGCTATTTTACATTATTATTATTGTTGCTGGGAAACCAAAACTCAGGCAAATCCTGAGAGGAAAAATGTTCCTTATCATTGTATAAATAAATTATGTATCGTTTGTATGATGTATGTTAATATATTTGTCATGTTTTTAAAGTATCCGTGAATACATGCAGCTGAGATCTGTTAACTTAAAGTAAACTCGCATCAGCACAAAGCACTGGAAAAGCAGCAAAAACTCCTTTATTATAGTATATTATTGTATATAGTATCATTATATTATACTGTATAGTATAGAATATTACAGTATATAGTATATATTGATTCTAATGTATGTGGGCATTCTCCTATATCCTATATAAAATATTTACACTGTAATTTATTTGCTGTAATATAACCAAATAATTTATCTCAATCTGACATCAAAAACTGCATTAAACAGAAATAATACATCATGTAGCGCAGAGTTCGATAAATTTTAAACTCATATTATAGTTATAAAACATACGAAGGTCATTTTACCTTCTTTCCTAAATTTAATCTGTATTTGCTGTTTAATGTTTTCTGTAAATGTGGAATCATGTTGTAATTACTGATACCTTGCTGAGTAAAATACTCTGGAGCTCAAAACAATCCAATGTCAAATTCTACTTACTGTTTGTCTGTTTGATTTCTATCATTTCACACTGTCTTCATCAGCAGCTGGAGGTTGATGAGTTGTGTTGACATGTGAGTGCAGTAGCTGTTAAGATTTCATCCACAGGACTTTACATCCATGTTAGGAATTAAAATTCAGGACCACATGTCTGACAAAGCTATCCCCACTCAAGGCCCACTTACTCACTTTCTCCGCAGCATCCGACCTGGAAAACTGGATCTGTGGAACTGAATCAAACACACACTTTGACCTCTAGTTGTGAAAATCTTTTCAGGTTTTGAGTGACGTAGGTGTCACCAGCAAGAGTTAATCCTCATCATCATCATCATCATCATCATCGTCGTCGTCATGGAGACGAGGATGTTGTTGTTTTCCGTTCTTCTCTGGACTGCTGGACACTGTAAGGTTAAAGGTGAGACAGCAGATTTCCTGCTTTATTACAGATCATCTAACAACTGAACTACGCTGAATATTCACTGAAATGAGAAACACAGGAGTGAGAAACGGTTCTGTCAACCTCCTGATGTCTAAAAGGTTCCTGAAAAACCTTAAAACGTTTCATTTCTCACTCCCTCCAGGATTTCTGTGATTATTGCAGCCAAAAATGTTTGATTTTGCAGCAGCTTTTCCCAAAAAATGTGATACAATTTGCATCTTATAGCAGGAACTGGGAAACATTGCAAGCAAAGTAAAATAATGTGATTTATTTAAACTGGTACCAGTGAAGAGTCGTATGTAACGACATCCTGCAGATCACAGAAACAACTATATTTCAGCTGAACATGAGAGCCATGAGGACTCAACGTTCTATAAAACAGAAAATACTGTACTTGAGTTCCATTTATAACCTTTATTAAATAAACTTTCAGCTCAACATCAGCAGCAAATAAAATCAGTCAGTCATCAAATCTAGTTTGATGTTTATGTTTGCGGCAGATTATGTCTCCTGACTCACCGAATCAAACCTCATGTGGGAACATTTGGTACAATTCTCTGGTGTTTGAGTGTCGGTTGGGTCTGATGTTCTCTGGTGTTTTACTGCCGGTTTGGTCTGATGTTCTCTGGTGTTTTAGTGCCGGTTTGGTCTGATGTTCTCTGGTGTTTTAGTGCCGGTTTGGTCTGATGTTCTCTGGTGTTTTACTGCCGGTTGGGTCTGATGTTCTCTGGTGTTTGAGTGTCGGTTTGGTCTGATGTTCTCTGGTGTTTAGTGCTGGTTTGGTCTGATGTTCTCTGGTGTTTTAGTGTCGGTTGAGTCTGATGTTCTCTGGTGTTTTAGTGTCGGTTTGGTCTGATGTTCTCTGGTGTTTTAGTGCCGGTTTGGTCTGATGTTCTCTGGTGTTTTAGTGCCGGTTTGGTCTGATGTTCTCTGGTGTTTTAGTGTCGGTTGGGTCTGATATTCTCTGGCGTTTTTCTGTAAATTCATCTTCATGTGACTGATTCTTTCTCTTCTGTTTGTCACAGATCTGTCGGGGAAGCAGTTCACTTTTCCCAGTGATCCCAGTGGTGTAAACGAGCCCCACGTTATTCTTCATGTCAACACTGTTTCCATCCCTACGATGACCGTCTGCCTTCGGTTCTTTTCTCAACTGAAACGGACTCAGGGACTCTTTTCTTTGGCGACTCGCGACCACAGCAACGCTCTGCTGCTGATGAAGGACGGTCAGGGATCGTACAAGGTCCACTCAGGCAGCGATTCATACTTCTTCCTGAATCTACCGACCCACGAGCTGGACTGGAACTCGATCTGCTGGACCTGGGACTCTGGGACCGGGCTGACCCAGGTGTGGCTGAACGGGCTTCGTACCTCCCAGAAGCTAATGGGACTGAACTATGTAGTGAGCGGGAATCTGAGCATCATCATCGGTCAGGAGCAAGATGAATTTCGAGGTGGTTACAACTTGAACGACTCGTTTGAAGGGGACATTACTGACCTTCACATGTGGGACCACATCGTGTCTGCATGTGACATCCGGTCCTACATGAATCAGGGTTCCTTCGATCCCGGGAACCTCCTCGACTGGAACAACCTCAGCTACAGAGTCTCAGGGAACGTCTTCATCCAGGACAGCGATTTCCAAGAACCGATCTGTTAGTAATGAGTTTTGTAGTAAAGACGTGGCTGAATCCAAATACATATTCAGAAAAGCACAAATACTGAGCTTTATGAATATTTATTCTGTACAAATATTTTAAAAATTATTTGTTTTTGAGAAGTTGTGACTGATAATGTAGCAGGTAACGTTTCTGTTTGTCTGTCATGAGAGAATAAACAGCTGATCTGCTCACATGTCTGATAGATTATAGATTATTACAGACCTGCTGCAGGAATCCACCTTTAACACTTTTAATATCCTAAAATTAGAAGTGTAGTCAAAACAAAAACAGGATTTTTTTCCTTTTATTCAAATACAAATTATTTTGCTGCCTCAACAAATACAAATACAGTCAGATTAACACGTTATCTCAGCGGGGATCTTTGAAACAAAGCGTTCTCGATTTCACCTCAGTTTTATTTCCTCGCTGCTGATTTTACTGAAATGATTTTATAACTCAATAAGTTTGTAGAAAGTTCTTACAGTTTGTTCTTGTGGCCCAAATTCTGTCCTGATTCAAAGTGTATTGAAGTCAACAAGAAACTGAAACCAGTGATTACTTTATTGATTAAGCAGCACAGAATAAACATTCTGACTGACACATCAGGATCTCGTGTTGATGAGCTTAAACTCAGCAGCAGCGTTAGTCTGTATCTGCATCGTGTTTGTCTGAAGGAAAACTCTGATAAAGGTTTGCTTTGAAGATTCATTCTTGATCTTTCAACCACATGTCATGATCTTCCACAGCAGACGGAAACGGTGAAGTTCAGGTTTCAGGAAAGAGATTCTACTGTCAAATTTTACTTTATGTTCTATTAAAATACTTTAACATTTTACATTTGAATTGATTGTATGTGCAACAAACATTTGTTTTATTTTGAGCCTGACATTTCATAATATTGTGTCATCAGTTTAATAAACTTTAATTTTTAAATGTATATTTCTTGCACCTCTGGCCTGATTATCACTGCTAATAAAGTAACTAATAAAACATTTTATTATGTTTCCTGCCTGTAACTTTACAGTAGAAACAGTAGAAACAGCAGATGTGTTCAATGTTTCTGATGTTCATCCAAAGTTCACAGAATCACATTTACAGTCATAACTTCTTTTAAGAAGAGCGCGCGAAGCGCACGCGCACGCGCTCGCACGCTCGCATGCAGATGTTGGCGGCTGGCACTGCGGTGACCTCTGACCCCGCCCACAGGACGCGGACGTGGTAGAGGACTGGGGCTGTGATTCACCGCACAGACTCAACTTTCCACCGGTTACCTGCTGCCGGAGGTCCGACAGTAAGCAGAGCTTCCACCGGGAGACAGAGACCGTCCTCCCGCCTCCGGTTCTCCGGTCCTCCGGTCCTCACGGTACGGACACATCTGACTTTATATCTAACATTTAATATAAATGTCTGTGTTACTCAACAGTGTCAGTTTAAC
>NC_056549.1:550000-560000 GCF_910596095.1 Thunnus maccoyii | reverse complement strand
GGTAGAGCAGACGAGCCACAAAGACTCGTTTCTGTCCATGAAGGTAGTTTTGGTTTATTTGGAGACTCGGTGGAGTATTGATCACCAGTTTGATCCCAGAACCAACTGGGACTGTTCCACACCTTCCTCCTCCGTCATCATCATCATTCATTTATTATTATTAGTTTTAGTTGAAATATTTTCTTTGCTCCACTTTCTTCTTTCTTAAAACAAACATGAGCTTCATCACCTGCAGCTCATCTTCAGTACGACTCAATATTCAATAAACAAGAAACATAATTAACGTCATAATAAATAAATTCTCTTCTTTGCAATAAAACTCGTATCTATTAAAGGTCCGTTTTGCTTCTGACTTTATATTCAGATTCATATATTAGTTTAAACCAAATGGCTTCAACCTTCCAGATTTTTGCTGCATATTAAACATTAATTATTAAAATTAAAATGTCACTAAATGAGTTCCGTCACAGTAAATCTGGAGAAAATGTTTGTTTTTAATTGAATATATAGTGGACTCATAATACTGTATAATACCATGAAATGCTGCGTGCTGATTGGCTGGCGTCGGTTCATCCTCCGAGTTGTGTTTATTTATTTATGGATTTATACTGTTTGTAATGAGCCTCCTTGTCATTTTTTTGTTTTTCTTTATGGCACATAAATACTTTTTAAATGTGAAGGTGTCTCAGAGGAAACCACAGAAGAAGAATCTGACAGGAAGGAGGTCAAATGTTCTTTATTCTTCTAGTTATCAGTCAGCGTGTAACTTCAGGGTGTGACTGCAGATAACCGAACAAACATATCAGATATTATTTCAGACGTGTTTGTTCATGAAGTCGACTTCGTCCAGGCTTGTTGTTCTCCTGCTCTGAACCCAGAACAGATGCATGATGGGATATCATGTTGGCAAGAACGAATCCGTCTGTTCTTCTCTCCAAAACAAAACAATAACCAGATGTTGAATATTTGACCTCCTGTAACCTGAGAGGAAAACCTCCATCTATAACACTGAGAAATATTATTAATAATAATAATAATAATAATAATAATAATAATAATAATAATAATAATAATAATAATAATAATAATATTATATACATCTGATGCATCATAATTAAGTTTTATGTTCTTCTGTGTAAATATTTCTGTGTTCTGAAACATAAAGTCAACAGGAAGGAACTTTTATTTCAGTTTAAAGGTCGTTAGTAACAGTCAGAGTTTGGTGAACAACGTGTCTGGTTGTGTTTTTTGTTGACTGTAAACGTGTCTGAACGTCCGACTGTCTGCAGACTCTGAAGAAGCAGCAGTATCGCTTCAGCGTGATCATGAACGAGCTGCACGCCACCGATAACGTCCCGTACATGGTGACGCTGATGAGCGTGGTCAACGTGCTCGTGTTGGGACAAGACGACCTGAGGAAGAGGAGCCGACTGCGGCAGGAGTTCATCGGTACGACTGTAATATTGATCATAACAGGAAGAATACGAATTTTACAGCAATAATACGAATAATGACGACCATGATACAGATATTAGTGACTGTAACAATGATAATTAACCTAAATATTGATTTACTGATTCTAAAAAACAATAATACTGATTATAATACTTATAGAAAACTACAACGTGTTTTCTGAAGGAAGTGTGTGTGTGTGTGTGTGTGTGTGTGTGTGTGTGTGTGTGTGTGTGTGTGTAGCTGGAGGAGCATAAAGAGTGTAAGATGTGATCAGTGAAAGGAGTTGAAGTGGCAGTTAGAGTCAGCTGGTTCCTGACAGTTCATTGGTTGGTTTGAGGTGTTTCCTGTCTCTGTTTCAAGCAGTCGCTACGGCTCCTCTACGTGGTTGCTAGGGCTCCTCTAAGTGGTTGCTAGGGCTCCTCTACGTGGTTGCTAGGGCTCCTCTACGTGGTTGCTAGGGCTCCTCTACGTGGTTGCTATGGCTCCTCTAAGTGGTTGCTATGGCTCCTCTACGTGGTTGCTAGGGCTCCTCTAAGTGGTTGCTAGGGCTCCTCTATGTGGTTGCTAGGGCTCCTCTACGTGGTTGCTAGGGCTCCTCTATGTGGTTGCTACGGCTCTTCTAAGTGGTTGCTAGGGCTCCTCTACGTGGTTGCTATGGCTCCTCTAAGTGGTTGCTAGGGCTCCTCTACGTGGTTGCTAGGGCTCCTCTATGTGGTTGCTAGGGCTCCTCTATGTGGTTGCTAGGGCTCCTCTATGTGGTTGCTACGGCTCTTCTAAGTGGTTGCTAGGGCTCCTCTACGTGGTTGCTATGGCTCCTCTAAGTGGTTGCTAGGGCTCCTCTACGTGGTTGCTAGGGCTCCTCTACACGGTTGCTAGGGCTCCTCTATGTGGTTGCTAGGTTGGTAACAGCTCTTTGCTAGTGGTTGGTGTATTGTTAGAAGACTGTTGATGGTTGCTAGGTTGGCAAAAGTTGGTTGCTATAGTGTTTCAGCTTGTTGCTATTGTAACGGTAGCCAGCGGGTACCTCACTCCCCAACACCTTCAGAGACGTGCTGGCGGCAGACGCTATTCAATTCAATTCAAGTCAATTTATTCATACAGCACCAAATCACAACACACAGAGCAGGTCCAGACTGAACTCTTTAAACTACAGAGACCCAACATTCCTCCATCAGCAGCAGCAGGAAACACTCCTGTTAAACAGGAAGAAACCTCCAGCAGAACCAGACTCTAGGTGGTTTCTAGCTTTCATCTACACAACACCGGTCACACTATGATGTCACCATGTAGTTGCTAGGGCTCCTCTACGTGGTTGCTAGGGTGGTAACAGGTGGCATTTCTTACCAGTTGGTGTCAGGTGGTTGCTATAGTGTTCCATGTGGTTGCTATGGTATTTTTAATGCGTTGCTTGGTTGGTCACTTCCCCAGATTTCCAGAGCTTCCTTTCAGCTCACAGGACATGTTTGAATGTTTATGTTCTGTTGCCGCGGAGACGGTGGAGTCAAATTTAAGTGAAAATCAGAGTCAGAATCCGATTGTCTCACTAAGAAACATGTCGTTACAGGACTGCAGCTGCTGGATCTGCTGCCCCGACTGAGGTACCGATCACTTCTTATTTCAACGCATGTCTAATAATCAATAATCAATAATTGTCCATCAGTCTGTCTGTCTGTCCGTCTCCAGGGAGACGGAAGACGAGGACCTGAACATCCAGTGTGATGCGTTGGAGGACTCGCTGACGGAGGACGTGGAGGAGATGGAGCGACTGTACGGAGGCATCGACATGAGCAGCCACCAGCAGGTCTTCACCTCGCTCTTCACCAAGGTGCCTCCACCTCCTCCTCCTCCTCCTCCTCCACCTCCTCCTCCACCTCCACCACCTTTATCTCCTCCACCTCCACCTTTAATTCATCCACCTCCTCCCCCTCCTCCTCCTCCTCCACCTCCTCCTCCACCACCTTTATCTCCTCCTCCTCTTCATCCTCCACCACCTTTATCTCCTCCTCCTCCTCCTCCACCTCCACCTCCACCTCCACCTCCTCCTCCTCCACCTTTATCTCCTCCACCTCCACCTTTAATTCATCCACCTCCACCTCCTTTATCTCCTCCTCCTCCACCTCCACCACCTTTATCTCCTCCTCCTCTTCATCCTCCTCCACCTTTATCTCCTCCACCTTCAACACCGTCACCGTTACAACCTCACATTCACCTCCACCCTTTATTTTTCTTTATCTTTATTTATAATAACATCCTCCTTTAATACGTTTCAAAAACCTTCACAAGCTTCACATCCAACCGACATCTGTACTCTGCTCTTAACCAAAGTACGAACCACCTCCTCTTTAAACAGCTGTGATTTACTGTCAGAAGGTGACGGAAGCTGGTGTCCCTCCTCCTCCCTCCTCCTCCTCCTCCTCCTCCTCCTCCTCCTCCTCCCTCTCCTCCCTCCAGGTGTCCAGCAGTCCGTCCTCCGTCCAGCTGCTGTCCATCCTGCAGGCGTTGCTGCTGGTGGATCCGGACCGGGCGGAGGTCTGGTCGGCTCTGGAGCTGCTGGCTGACAGAGCGACTCTGCTGGCTCAGGACCGTACGTCACGTTCCTCTAACGTCTGATAACCGCATCGCTGCTGCTGAGACGCAAACACCAAAACTCAACTTCTGCTTTCTCGTCGTTCCGTAGCTGCGGTCGATTCTGCCGACCGTCTGCTGGAGAGGCTCCTCCCCCACAAGTCCATCTCAGCCAATCACAGGATCCGAACCATCGACAGGGCGGTACAGACTCGACTACCGGACAGTCCTCATGGCCAATCAGAGGCAGCGTCTTCTCAAGCTCCTCCTCCTCCTCCTCCTCCTCCTTTACCTAGTACGGGAGCTCCTCCTCCTCCTCCTCCTCCTCCTCCTTTACCTAGTACGGGAGCTCCTCCTCCTCCTCCTCCTCCTCCTCCTCCTCCCTTACCTGGTATGGGAGCTCCTCCTCCTCCTCCTCCCTTACCTGGTATGGGAGCTCCTCCTCCTCCTCCTCCCTTACCTGGTATGGGAGCTCCTCCTCCTCCTCCTCCCTTACCTGGTATGGGAGCTCCTCCTCCTCCTCCCCCTCCTCCAGGTGACATCATCGTAGCTCAGACGGTTCAGGGTCTGGGCAGGTCGTATTACAGCCCTGCCCCCCTGGTAAGCCCCGCCCCCTGCCCCAGCCTCCGTATGAAGAAGTTGAACTGGCAGAAACTCCCGTCCAGAGTTGTGACAGGTGAGTGTCGACAAACGTTTCATCTCAGAAACGTCTTAAACTCACATTTCAAACCTTTCAAGTGTCCAAACCCTCCGATGTTCATACCCGACTCTCCAACGTAAAAGTGTATAAATCTAAAGGTTTGTGTCTCTGCAGCCCAGCAGTCCATGTGGACGTCTGCGTCTTCAGACTCAATGGAACCAGATTACTGCAGCATCGAGCAGCTCTTCAGTCTTCCTCCAACTGAGACCAAGACCAGAACCAGAACCAAGACAGAACCCAAAGAGGTCAGCTGTGAACCCTCAGCAGACACAGGAAGCCTCTCTGTCTATAAACTCAGTAACATGAACATTTCCTGTTTCACATTAAAAGCCTTCCAGAGGCTCACAGGGCATAATCCCATTCATTCTAAGCTTTTAATGTGAAACATCAGCAGGAAGTTCTGAGTTTAACTGATGAACATGAATCCAGTAAAACATCAGTTTGTTTTTCTGCAGATTTCCTTCATCGATGCGAAGAAAAGCCTCAACCTCAACATCTTCCTCAAGCAGTTCAAATGGTGACGTCAGCCAATAGAAACAGGCCTCTCCAGTGACATCACACTCAGTGACACAGTTCACCTGTCTCACCTGTCTCACCTGTCTCACCTGTGTCCTGTCTGTCTCTCCTGCAGTTCTCATGAGGACTTTGTGTCTCTGATCCGGAGAGGAGACAGATCCAAGTTCGATGTGGAAGTCCTGAAACAGCTGATCAAACTGCTGCCGGAGAAACACGAGGTCAGAGGTCACGGTCCATCCTTCTCCTGTCTAACACCTGTCTCACCTGTCCTTCACCTGTCTAACCTGTCCAACACCTGTCTCACCTGTCTAACACCTGTCTCACCTGTCCTTCACCTGTCTCACCTGTCCAACACCTATCTCACCTGTCTCACCTGTCCTTCACCTGTCTCACCTGTCCCTCACCTGTCTCACCTGTAATCCTGCTCTTGTCCATCTACCTGTCCTTCCTGTCCTTCCTGTCCTTCCTCAGGTAGAGAACCTGAAATCCCACCAGGCAGACAGGGACAAGATGGCGTCAGTGGACCAGTTCTACCTGCTGCTGCTGGATGTTCCCAGGTAGGAGACTGATGCTTTAATGACAGACTGATCACATGACCTGTGCTGTGTCTGATCACATGACCTGTGTTGTGTCTGATCACATGACCTGTGTTGTGTCTGATCACATGACCCGTGTTGTGTCTGATCACATGACCTGTGTTGTGTCTGATCACGTGACCTGTGTTGTGTCTGATCACATGACCTGTGTTGTGTCTGATCACATGACCTGTGTTGTGTCCAGTTACTCTCTGAGGGTCGAGTGCATGTTGCTGTGTGAGGAAAGCAGCTGTTTGTTGGAGACTCTGAGACCCAAAGTTGATCTGCTGGACCGAGCCTGCCAGAGTCTGTATACACACAATACACACACTAATACACACACTAATACACACACTAATACACACACTAATACACACACTAATACACACTAATACACACACTAATACACACTAATACACACTAATATACACACAATACACACACTAATACACACACTAATACACACACTAATACACACACTAATATACACACTAATACACACTAATACACACACTAATATACACACTAATACACACTAATACACACACTAATACACACTAATACACACTAATATACACACAATACACACACTAATACACACACTAATACACACACTAATACACACACTAATACACACACTAATATACACACTAATACACACTAATACACACTAATACACACACTAATATACACACTAATACACACTAATACACACTAATACACACACTAATACACACTAATACACACACTAATACACACTAACACACTGATACACACTAACACACTGATACACACTAATACACACTAATACACACACTGATACACACTAACACACTGATACACACTAACACACTGATACACACTAATACACACTAATACACACACTGATACACACTAACACACTGATACACACTAATACACACTATACACACTGTAATTGTTATTAATCAGAATGAAGTAAAAACATTCATATTTAATCTGCAGCATATTCAAATATTTCTGTGTATTAAACATACAGAGTTCAAATATATAAATATATAATCATTTGTTATATTGATAAGTAATTGTTAACAGTTAGTTTCTGTTCATGTCTGATCCGTCCTGTCTCATCATGTCGTGTGTGCAGGTGTGAGGGAGAGCTCTCGGCTGCCGAGCTTCTGTAAACTCATCCTGGATGTTGGAAACTTTCTCAACTATGTGAGAATCTGAATATTAACACAGTTAATGTAGACAGAAAAGTCATAAAGCATGTGACTGTACCTGTAACAACACAACACCTGTAAAACACCTGTACATTAACAACAACTGTCATTTCTGCTGCTGGAAACATCTGGAATAGAAATCGAACAGATTGAGATTAGATATAAACTTCGTACAAAAAGTGAGGAAATGTGTGTTTGGTAGATTATTTCTTTGTTGTAACAACGTTTGTTGGCAATAAATCTTAAACTGTTGGAAAGCCTGTTTATTTCCCTTTTAAATGGAGCCACATTTGTAAGGAACATGCATTTGTGGGATGAGCAGCAGAGCTGAGTATGTGGGTTGCGCCCATGAAAAATTTGCCAAATCTTCTCTGCCAATGCCAAACAGCTTATTCTGCCATTGACTCTTGTTTGGTGTTTGGTGGATTGGATGATTGAAGTTTGAAGAAACAAGACATATCGGCAATTTAACAATTTATCCATTTAACAAACAGGAGCCTCAGTAGCGTGTGGAAGAACCATACACAGCCACAACAGCCTGGCACCTCCTCCTCATGCTGGTCACCAGCCTGGTCACACTCTGCTGTGGGATGGCGTCCCATTCTTCAACCAGCATTTGTCGCAAGTCAGCCAACGTGGTTGTGTTGGTCACTCTGGTACAAACAGCACGCCCAAGCTGATCCAACAAGTGTTCAATGGGGTTGAGGTCAGGACTGCTGGCAGGCCGTTCCATCCTCTCCACTCTGGAGGTAGTCTCTGATAAACCCGCTCTGTGGGGGCGAGCGTTGTCATCTTGGAGGATAGAGTTCGGTCCCAGACTGTGGAGATATGGGATTACCACTGGTTGCAGAATCTCATCTCGATATCTCTCTGCATTGATATTGCCTCCAATGATGACAAGCTTTGTTTTTCCAGTGAGGGAAAAACAGTATAGCGTTCTCCGTGTCTTCTCCACACTTTGACCCTATGATCCAACTGCTGTAGACAGAATCTGGACTCATCGCTGAACATAACGTTCCTCCTGTTGCCGACACCAGTGCAGTCATGACAGGCCTCCTGGCAGCCCTATGAGACCGGAGATTGGCTGCGTGCAGTCTGTTCCAGATTGTCTGGGCAGGGAGCCGTCGGCCATATTGTCCTGCAAACCTTGACCGCAAAATCTGTAGAAGACAGCCTACGGTACCTCAGTGCTGACAGGGTGAGGAAACGGTCTTCTTGGGACGCCCACTTCACGGCCTGTCTCTGACATCCCCCGTTATAAAGAACTTTGCCTTCACTTTGGAGATGGTACTAGAGCTCACTCCAAATAATGCTGCGACTTGGTTTTGCAGAACACCAGCTTGAAGTTGCCCTATCGCACAGGTCCTATCCAGATCAGTCACCTACTGAACACTGTAGCAGGGCCCATGCTCACAGGTACCTGGGGATACCAGAAGCTCAAAACAAGAGTCAATAGCAACAGCAGAATAAGCTGTTTGGTATTGGCAGAGAAGATTTGGCAAATTTTTCACAGGCGCAACCCACATACTCAGCTCTGCTGCTCATCCCACAAATGCATGTTCCTTACAAATGTGGCTCCATTTAAAAGGGAAATAAACAGGCTTTCCAACAGTTTAAGATTTATTGCCAAGAAGCTTCGTTACAACAAAGAAATAATCTACCAAACACACATTTCCTTACTTTTTGTGCTCCGTTTATATATATATAGATAGATATAGATAGATATAATTTGGAGGTTGATCTTGTTTATTGATCATTTTAATAATTAGACAGAATCATATGAACATGTGTTTGGTTTATTAATGGAGCTGGTATCTGCAGGTTCTTATATTGATTGGTTCATTGATCAATGACTCTCGTGGTTTTGTGACATCTGGCAGTTTAATTACATGTTTGACTGTTTTAAAAGAAAGATTTCAACACGTTTGTCAGGTGTTTATTTACCTGTCGGTTGTCTAGACAGCGTGATGTCATCTGATGTGTTGTGATGTCATCTGATGTCACGTTGTGTTTCAGGGGACTCACACAGGGAACGCTGAGGGTTTTAAGATCAGTACTCTGCTCAAACTGACAGAAACAAAAGCCAACAAGTCCAGAATCACCCTGCTGCACCACATCCTGGAGGTAACGTAGCACTGCTCATACTGCTGCTGCTGCTCATACTGCTGCTGCTGCTGCTGCTGCTGCTGCTGCTGCTGCTGCTCATACTGCTGCTGCTCATACTGCTGCTGCTGCTGCTGCTCATACTGCTGCTGCTGCTGCTGCTGCTGCTCATACTGCTGCTGCTGCTGCTGCTCATACTGCTGCTGCTGCTGCTGCTGCTGCTGCTGCTGCTGCTCATACTGCTGCTGCTGCTGCTGCTGCTGCTCATACTGCTGCTGCTGCTGCTGCTGCTGCTGCTGCTGCTGCTGCTGCTGCTGCTCATACTGCTGCTGCTCATACTGCTGCTGCTGCTCATACTGCTGCTGCTGCTCATACTGCTGCTGCTGCTCATACTGCTGCTGCTGCTGCTGCTGCTCATACTGCTGCTGCTGCTCATACTGCTGCTGCTGCTCATACTGCTGCTGCTCATACTGCTGCTGCTGCTGCTGCTGCTGCTCATACTGCTGCTGCTGCTGCTTCATTAGCACGTTACCTGTGAAACAATGACACCTTATCAATGACCCTTTACACTCCTGAACATCTTGAAACTTTCCTTTTTTAACGTGATCTGTCTCATCAGAAACATGTTGTTCCAGCTCTTTAGTTTCATCATGTTTACAGCTGTTGTTTGTGTGATTGACAGGAGGCGGAGCAGAACCACCCCGACCTGCTGAACCTGCCGGATGATCTGGAGATCTGTGAAAAGGCTGCTGGGTAAAAACTCTGTATGTGTAGTTTTCATGAATCAGACAGAGTGAGGAGTCTGTCCCGGAGAACATCTGTGACTGTTTGTCTGCAGGGTGAACGCGGAGTCGATTCAGTCTGAAGTCAAAAGTCTGAACAAA
>NC_056549.1:475000-545000 GCF_910596095.1 Thunnus maccoyii | reverse complement strand
GTGATTGGTGGATGCTGTGTCGATGATGTAAACCGACCAATCACAGCGTCTGTTTGCTCTGCAGGTGAAGACGTTCACGTCGGATGCAAACCGTCTAAAAGAAAGAAAGGATGCTCGTTGCACTGAGGTGAGACGACGACATTCACGCTCACATCGCGACCTTTGAACTCTGAGTGACGACTGTTTCCTGCTGATTTCTTCTTCTTCAGGTGAACGGAGGAGGAGGCTCGTTACCACGGCAACAGCAGCACTGACCCGGTGTGAAGAGGAACACAAAGGAGAGAAAACATCCAGAAGAAGTTTGTTACTGAAACCAGAGAAGATATTCTGTATTCCAGGGTGATTGATTGATTGATTGATTTATTGATTGATTGATTGATTGATTGATTGATTGATTGATTTATTGATTGATTGATTGATTGATTGATTGATTGATTGATAATCAGTTAAATCAGCAGTTTACCTGAGAGAAGAGATGCTGAATCTTAAAGTCTTAAAGGTGTCAAACATCTGTGCAGGTGTTGAACGTCTCATGAAGAGTTACTGGTTTCCATCCAACCTTCATACTGGTCGGTTTGAGGTGATACTGGTTGAACCTGCAGAGTCTCTTCACCTGTTTGTTATTATTTATGTTGAGTTGTGACTTATTATTCATCATCAGTTTATCATTTAACTTCTGCACATTAACACATTAAACGAAGCCGATCACAGATCAATAATCTGATCGATGTTTGTTTCTCTGCAGGATTTGTTAGATTTTAGAACATAAAGTTTTATTTAAAAAGGTTTAAAAACAAAAAAAAGTTTTGATCATTTTTAAACTTGTGACTGTCATGTTACCATAGCAACAGCATCACTACAAATATCCTCTAAATGTTTCTGAAAGTTATTGACGAGGAAGTTTTATATCTGATCAATAAATAAACTGAAGATCTCACTGATGTGTGTGTGTGTGTGTGTGTGTGTGTGTGTGTGTGTGTGTGTGTGTGTTAGTCCTCTTAATGACCACTTCCTGTGTAGTTGTGGGTAATTGGTGTGATGGCTGATTATTGATTATTGCTGCTGATCTTTATATTAGTCATCTTGTTTATTAAATATTCCCATAAATCAATAAATGAGAAGAGACTGAATAAATGAATCTGATCGGTATTAATAATATTTAACTGTGGTTCAATAACTGACATCAATCATCACACGCTGCTGTGTGAGAGCCGAGGTGACGTCATACCAACCCGGAGCGTCCCCTCGTGAGGCCACGGGCCGTCGGATCACGTGACTCCACCAGCGGCGCTGAAATATTGATTATATGAATATTGATTATTATTATAATGATATTGATGATGATGTTTCTGTGTGTGTGTGTGTGTGTGTGTGTGTGTGTGTGAGCGATCAGCTGAAGATCCGTCAATTAGCGTCACTCACCCCGGAAACTAGCCTGCCTTCACAATAAGAGCACATATTTGATGACAGTCATGTTGTGTGTTATATTAGGATGTGACGTCATGATGTGTGTGTTACATTAGGATGTGACGTCATGCTGTCTGTGTTATACTAGGATGTGACGTCATGCTGTGTGTGTTACATTAGGATGTGATGTTTAAACAGTCAGTCAGGTTTTCCTGTTTAAATGAAGCTGCACAATAACAACATACAGCTGCTGAGTTTAAAGTGACTGTCTGCCACCCGGCGTCATCATATATAAATATATATGTGAAGCTCCTCACAACGCATTGAGGGTTTCATCCCAAGTCCAGCACCCTGAGACTGTACACTAAGTGGAACGAGGGAGGCCGAGGACTGGTGAGCATCAGAGCCACTGTCCAGAACGAAACAACCAACATCCAGGAATACATCAGGAAGATGGCCCCCAAAGATGAACTGCTAAGTGAATACCTCAGGCAGCAGAAACCCGAGGATGCAGAGGAGGAGGAGGAACCATCATGGAGGGACAAGCCCCCACACAGCATGTACCACCGACAGATAGAAGCGGTGGCTGATATCAAGAAATCCTACCAGTGGCTGGAAAAGGCTGGACTGAAGGACAGCACAGAAGCACTGATCATGGCAGCACAAGAACAGGCACTCAGTACAAGATCAATAGAGGCAGGGATCTACCACACCAGACAGGACCCCAGGTGCAGGCTGTGCAAAGATGCTCCTGAGACAGTTCAGCACATAATAGCAGGGTGTAAGATGCAGGCAGGAACAGCGTACATGGAACGCCATAACCAAGTGGCTGGCATAGTGTACAGGAACATCTGCACTGAGTATGGGCTGGAGGTCCCAAGGTCACAATGGAAGACGCCTCCTAAGGTGGTTGAGAATGACCAAGTCAAGATCCTGTAGGACTTCCAGATCCAGACTGACAAACTGGTGATGGCGAACCAACCGGACATCGTGTTGATCGACAAACAACAGAAGAAGGCAGCGGTGATAGACGTAGCAATCCCACGTGACAGCAACATCAAGAAGAAGGAACACAAGAAGATCGAAAAATACCAAGAAGAGGAGCTAGAAAAGATGTGGGGAGTAAAGGCAACAGTGGTGCCAGTGGTAATGGGAGCACTGGGGGCTGTGACCCACAAACTGGGAGAGTGGCTCCAGCAGATTCCAGGTACAACATCTGAGGTCTCTGTCCAGAAGAGCCCAGTCCTAGGAACAGCTGAGATACTGCACAGAACCCTCAAACTCCATGAATGTATGTATGTATGTATGTATACATACATACATACATACATACATACATACATACATACATACATATATGTATGTATGTATAGCAGAGGGTTATCATCTGATCAAAGGGTTATTGATCAGAGGTTTCAGGCTCTGGTTTTAGTCTCAGGTTTTTATTTTGAAGGCTGCAGGTTGCACTTCCTGTGTCGTCGTCGCTAACGCGGTGCGTCTTGACGCAGCGGGTGGCAGCTGGTGCGTCAGGAGGAGACAGAGATGCCATAACAGCATCCTCACCGACCGACAAGACCGACCGACCGTCTCATCCCTCCGCTCCGCTCCGCTCCGCGCCTCCGGGACGCCTCTCATGCTTTGTCCGCCTCGCAGCGCGTCAGTCCGGGGTTTAATCGGCGGAGAGCAGCGGCGGAGCGGCGGACGCATCTGGAGCGGAGGTAAGAGCTGCAGGAGGCGGGCAGGGCGTGGAGGAGGGGAGACCTGTCTGTCTGTCTGCCCGGTCCTGTCTGTCCGTCTGCCCGGTTCTGTCTGTCCGTCTGCCCCCCCCACCCCCACCCGGCTTCATTCTCCGTTACCGGCTCCACTCCGCGGCTGCAGGCCGGAGCGGCTGCTGCTGTCCGGCCTGCAGCCGCGGATGAAGCGCTGAGGCCCGGCTGGATGTGACTGACGAGCCGCTTCCAGCATCCAGGCTGTGTGTGTGTGTGTGTGTGTGTGTGTGTGTGTGTGTGTGTGTGTGTGTGTGTGTGTGTGTGTGTGTGTGTGTGATCCCGGGTGTGGCTCGGTTCAGGTGAGCCGGTATGGTGATGATGATGTTGATGATGATGATGATGATATTGATGATGATGATAATATTGATGATGATGATGATGATGATGATGATGATGTCACGGATGTCACCGGTTGACCCGCTCCAAGGACACTTCCTGTCAGATTAGAGAGGCTGCAGTCACAACAGGTCACGTGATGTGACGTATGACAGGTTAATGTCTGTAAATCTGTATCTATAGTTTCATCTATAAGCGAGTTTACAGACAGCAGATCAATATTAACCAGCAGTCAGGTGTCTGTAATCATTCCTCCTGTTCATACTGGATATTAAAGATCCTTCAAATGTGCTTTCAATGGAAGTGATGGAGGATAAAATCCACAGTGTGTCCACACAGTCATTTAAAGTCTGTGTGAAGCTTCTATTCAGCTTCAGCAGTCTGAGTTAGTCATATCAAGTGGATATCTGACACATTTACAGTCTTTTTAGCATCAAATTCCCTCTTTGTGTTTCCTCGGACAGTGTTTCCCTGTTGAGCTGCAGGTGGAAGTATAGTAACAAAAAGAGGAACTTTGGCACTAAAAAGACTGTAACGTTGAAAGATATCTACTTGATTTGACTCATTTGGACGCTGAAGCTTCATATTAGCTTCAGACTGTGGATTTTGTCCTCCATCACTTCCATTGTAAGGTCATTATGAAGGGATCTTCTAATGGTCAGTATGAACAGGAGGAATCATTACACTGACTGTTGGTTTAATGACTGACTGGAAATGATTAGATGATTAATTGATTGACAGATAATTACTTGTCCACAATTTTGATAAATCTGATTAATTGTTTAAGTCAATTTTAAAGCAGAAATGCTAAATCTTCTCCGGCAGCAGCTTCTCACACGTGAATATTTGATAGTTTCCAGTTTTCTGTGACAGTAAACTCAACATCTGAATATGTTCATCTGGGCTTCAGGGAATAATGATCAGCATTTTATACACTGATCAATCAACAGATTATTAAAGGAAATAATGATAATATTCCTGTGATGGAAGAATACCTGTTCAGACTGCTGCTCATTCATAACTAATTAGTGATTAATCAGATTATGTGGAGGAAACCTGCTGTCTGCCGGTCTGCTGTTTATTAACAGCTGACTTTAAATTAATTTTTAAAGCTGCATTTTTATTTATTTCTGACTTTGTCTCACAGGGTTCAAATGTTACTGTGAGTCAGAGTTACAACAAGCTGCAGCTCAAACTGTCAGTTTAATAAGAGTAGAGCAGATTATAACAAGCTTCAGTTTGGGCCAATAATAAACAATAATAATAATAATAATAATAATAATAATAATAACACACTGAGTCGCTGCTTCATCGACTCAAACTGATTTTTAGTGAGAAAACAAATCTAGTTTTTCTTGTTTGTAACTGGAGTTCAGTGTTTTAATGAATCCATCTTGTTTGTTCTCATCGACACATTTTTTATTTCCGTTGTCAGACATCAGAAATGTGAAATCTGATCATAAATAATTTGTTGACCAGCAGCTCAGAACTGCAACTATTAATGAAGATATTCCTTTATATTTCTCATTATATGAGAAAATATCTTCCTCAAACAGGAAAATGTATTTATTTAATACAAGATGCTTTTCTTATAACAGTGGAAGCTTTTATTTTGTCTTTATAATGTGAATAATTAACTCATTATAACCTGAAACCTTTCCTGTTTTAACGAGAAATTATTTTGTTAAATTGAGACACTGATAACATATATTTTCCTGCTGCAGATCAGATCATTATTTATTGATCACATCATCTGATAAAATGAACACAAACAGGTCGAAGTGAGATCGACTGTACTGATGTTTAAATGATCACAGAGACACAAACATCTGTAAACATCTGCAGCAGCTTCACTCCGCCGTAAAACATCTGAACTTTATTCTAAATGTTTCTGAACAGAAACTCTGAAACGTTTCGGTCATGAAAGCAGAAACAGGCTGAACATGATCAGAGCGTGATTGTTACTGACTGTATGTTGTAAAGGACACGCTGGTGAATGTGATGTTCAGCAGGTTTTGTTGCTGATAATTAACTGTAATGAGAGAATCCAACAGCAGCGGCTCTGTTCTCTGTTTCAGAGCTGAAACATGATCAGCTGACTGAACCTCAGACACAAACTGCTCCTCTGCTGTTTGACTCTCATTATCTTCTAATATTATTCATCCAGACGTTCCTCTTTCTTTCCTCTTCTTAACAAACAAACAAACAGGACGTGGAGCTCGTTCATCCCCCCCTCTCTCTCTCTCTCTCTCTCTCTCTCTCTCTGTCTTCCTGTCTGGCCTCCGTTTCCCAGGATGCTCTGGGGTTTCCCAGCAGGCCTGTGAAGATGAGTGTGACATCATGGTTCCTGGTGAGCAGCTCCGGCACTCGGCATCGCCTCCCCAAAGAGATGATCTTTGTCGGCCGAGAGGACTGTGAGCTGATGCTGCAGGTGAGACGACTGATCGCCTGATTATTGATCTGTCTGTTTATGATTCTGATCACGTTATTGATCATATGATACAGATGATTCAGCTCAGCATTAAAGTGACTGAAGCTGGTGATGCAGAGAAGCAGATAACGGTTAAATAAAACATTTATAAAGAAGTTGAAAGTTATATTTATATTCATTCTGATGTTCAAGCTGCTTCACAGAAAATACAGAAAGAGTTTCAGGGAACAATAAAACATTCAGAAATAAAATAAAATGTAGTGCAGATGGTTTTAAATGTTTTAACCCGTCAGCTGATCTGAATCTGGAGATAAACTTCGTCTTCAGGCTGAATCACAGAGTTCATTTTGTTTCCAGCTTTCTTTAGTTGTTAAACTCAGTTGAAGTTTGGACCAAAGACAACATGAATAAAATATGATCAGAACTTTAGTCTTTATCAGTGTTTAGTTCCAGAAAGTTTAAAGACACAAAGCAGACTGTCGTCAGCGTATTAAGTGACAAATCACACAGCTGATACAAACTGAATAAAAGTGATCAATCAGATAGATCAGAAGCAGAAGTATGACGGTGTGTTCAGTCAGTCACTGAGCAGCTGTAACACGGTTCAACATAATAACTGTAAAGACATTGTGAAATACTGTTTTGGCATCTATAAATGATTGATAACAAACAAATAAACGGTAAAAACGTGTTTCTGTGGGCTCCTTATTGTTGAATCGATGTTCTAAAAGTTTACTTGAGATGAATTTGTAGTTCAGTCTGTGTTTGTTCTGCTGACTGCTGGTCTGTAAACGTTCTTCTCTCAGTCTCGCAGCGTAGACAAACAACACGCCGTCATCAACTACAACCCGACTACTGATGAACACCTGGTGAAAGACCTGGGCAGCCTGAACGGGGTGAGACACCAAACTGCACAACCATAAACAAAAACATGTAAACAACACAACAACACAGGAAACAAACAAAGAAAAACCTGCTGTAGGTTTTCAGCTTTACACATTTCATCTCAAGTTTTTAGTTTCTTTGACACAGAAAATCTTCCAGATGATTCAGCTGAAAGCAGAAAACATCAACAACATCCTGTTTAGTGTTTGTTGTGTCTCTGAGGCTCCACAGAGCACAAGATTCAAACAGCAGAAAAAATGTAAAATTAATTTTACTGAATTTGTTTTATGTGTTTTTGTTTCCTGCAGACGTTTGTGAACGATCTGAGGATTCCTGATCAGACCTACATCACCCTCAAACTGTCCGACATCATCCGCTTCGGATACGATATCCTTCAGTCAGCAGCATCATCGATGGCTGTTAGTGTGTGTTAGTGTGTGTTAGTGTGTTAGTGTGTGTTAGTGTGTCAGTGTGTGTTAGTGTGTGTTACTGTGTGTTAGTGTGTGTTAGTGTGTGTTAGTGTGTTAGTGTGTGTTACTGTGTGTTAGTGTGTTAGTGTGTCAGTGTGTGTTAGTGTGTGTCAGTGTGTGTTAGTGTGTGTTAGTGTGTTAGTGTGTTAGTGTGTCAGTGTGTGTTAGTGTGTGTTAGTGTGTTAGTGTGTTAGTGTGTGTTAGTGTGTGTTAGTGTGTGTTAGTGTGTTAGTGTGTGTTAGTGTGTCAGTGTGTGTTAGTGTGTGTTAGTGTGTGTTAGTGTGTTAGTGTGTCAGTGTGTGTTAGTGTGTGTTAGTGTGTGTTAGTGTGTGTTAGTGTGTTAGTGTGTCAGTGTGTGTTAGTGTGTTAGTGTGTGTTAGTGTGTGTTAGTGTGTGTTAGTGTGTGTTAGTGTGTCAGTGTGTGTTAGTGTGTTAGTGTGTGTTAGTGTGTGTTAGTGTGTTAGTGTGTGTTAGTGTGTGTTAGTGTGTGTTAGTGTGTTAGTGTGTCAGTGTGTGTTAGTGTGTTAGTGTGTGTTAGTGTGTGTTAGTGTGTTAGTGTGTCAGTGTGTGTTAGTGTGTTAGTGTGTGTTAGTGTGTGTTAGTGTGTCAGTGTGTCAGTGTGTGTTAGTGTGTGTTAGTGTGTGTTAATGTGTTAGTGTGTCAGTGTGTGTTAGTGTGTTAGTGTGTGTTAGTGTGTGTTAGTGTGTGTTAGTGTCAGTGTGTGTTAGTGTGTGTTAGTGTGTGTTAGTGTGTGTTAGTGTTAGTGTGTGTTAGTGTGTGTTAATGTGTTAGTGTGTCAGTGTGTGTTAGTGTGTTAGTGTGTGTTAGTGTGTGTTAGTGTGTGTTAGTGTTAGTGTGTGTTAATGTGTGTTAGTGTTAGTGTGTGTTAGTGTGTGTTAGTGTTAGTGTGTGTTAGTGTGTGTTAATGTGTGTTAGTGTTAGTGTGTGTTAGTGTGTGTTAGTGTTAGTGTGTGTTAGTGTGTGTTAATGTGTTAGTGTGTCAGTGTGTGTTAGTGTGTTAGTGTGTGTTAGTGTGTGTTAGTGTGTGTTAGTGTGTGTTAGTGTTAGTGTGTGTTAATGTGTGTTAGTGTTAGTGTGTGTTAGTGTGTGTTAGTGTTAGTGTGTGTTAGTGTGTGTTAATGTGTGTTAGTGTTAGTGTGTGTTAGTGTGTGTTAGTGTTAGTGTGTGTTAGTGTGTGTTAATGTGTTAGTGTGTCAGTGTGTGTTAGTGTGTTAGTGTGTGTTAGTGTGTGTTAGTGTGTGTTAGTGTGTGTTAATGTGTTAGTGTGTCAGTGTGTGTTAGTGTGTGTTAGTGTGTGTTAGTGTGTGTTAGTGTCAGTGTGTGTTAGTGTGTGTTAGTGTGTGTTAGTGTGTGTTAGTGTGTCAGTGTGTGTTAGTGTGTTAGAGTGTCAGTATGTGTTAGTGTGTGTTAGTTTGTCAGTGTGTGTTAGTGTGTTAGTGTGTGTTAGTGTGTTAGAGTGTCAGTGTGTGTTAGTGTGTTAGTGTGTTAGTGTGTGTTAGTGTGTGTTAGTTTGTGTTAGTGTGTTAGTGTGTGTTAGTGTGTATTAGTGTGTGTTAGTGTGTCCTTGTGTGTTAGTGTGTTAGTCTGTGTTAGTGTGTGTTAGTGTGTGTCACTGTGTGTTAGTGTGTGTTAGTGTGTCAGTGTGTGTTATTGTGTGTTAGTGTGTTAGTGTGTGTTAGTGTGTCAGTGTGTGTTATTGTGTGTTAGTGTGTTAGTGTGTTAGTGTGTCAGTGTGTCAGTGTGTGTTAGTGTGTGTTAGTGTGTTAGTGTGTTAGTGTGTGCTAGTGTGTGTTAGTGTGTTAGTGTGTGTTAGTGTGTCAGTGTGTGTTAGTGTGTGTTAGTGTGTGCTAGTGTGTGTTAGTGTGTGTTAGTGTGTGTGTGTGTGTGTTAGTGTGTGTTAGTGTGTGCTAGTGTATCACTATTGTATGATTTTAATATGGTTCTTAACCGCTGCTTCACACTCTCATGTTTATGTTCTGGAGAAAAGTCAACACAAAGTCCCAGAGGAGGCACTGAAGGTCAGTGTGTGTGTGTGTGTGTGTGTGTGTGTGTGAGTGTGTGTGTGTGTGTGTGTGTGTGTGTGTGTGTGTGTGTGTGTGTGTGTTAGAGAGTGACAGCAGGACACAGTGGGAGCAGAGAGAGAAAGGAAAGACACTGTCCAGGTGCATTATGGGAGACGTAGGCCTCAGTGTTTGTGGACTCTCTGCATCTCAGATTCTGTTTTAATGTTCGTCTCAGAAGAACAAATTAATGAAAGAGACTCAGAGTCACTGTGAGATTAACAGGAGCAACGAGTTCCTGAAGACACCTGCAGGTGAATCACACCTGGAGACACAAACATCTAAGACCTCTCTTACTGAACTAAACAGACATCTCTCAGTGGAAAACAGCTTTCACAGATGAGTGTGTGACTGAAGATCTTTCAGTTTGTCCATCACAATGAGGACAACAGGAAGTAAACCTGCTGCTACACGCAGTAACATCAGTAGTATCATGTTTCTGTTCCAGCATGAGAAATACACCAGTCAGCTGCAGATGAGTCTGAAGGCTTCAGAGGGCAAACGAGCCGAACTGGAGGAGCGAACACGACCCGACAAAAGCCCCAGTACCAAGACACAGGGTACGCAATACTGCAAATAATACTGCAAATAATACTGCAAATAACCCCACAACACAGTACCAAGACACAGGGTACGCAATACTGCACATAATACTGCACATAATACTGCAAATAACCCCACAACACAGTACCAAGACACAGGGTACGCAATACTGCAAATAATACTGCAAATAATACTGCAAATAATACTGCAAATAACCCCACAACACAGTACCAAGGCACAGGGTACGCAATACTGCAAATAATACTGCAAATAACCCCACAACACAGTACCAAGACACAGGGTACGCAATACTGCAAATAATACTGCAAATAATACTGCAAATAACCCCACAACACAGTACCAAGACACAGGGTACGAAATACTGCAAATAATACTGCAAGTACTAGAACCCAAATGATGGATGTTCAGCTGATTTAACTGCTGCTGTAGTTTCAGTGTCGAGCTTCTCGTCCTGCCAGGAAAACAAAACTAAACAATAAAAAAAAGACAGAATATTATGAGAGAAATGATGGTGTAATATGTCAAAACTGTGTCTAAGTATATAATAATTATTATTTTAGTGAGTCATAGTAGATTCATCTAATAAATCCCTGTTTATTTTAGATTTAGCCCTTCATCAGCTGAATAATGACGATATAAAGTGAATATGTGACGTTCTCTCTTTCCAATTCAAACTAACTTTATTTACAAACACAGTAGATTACATTACAGCCAGAGCAGGTTGTACCACGTTTATTATTGACTATAACAATTCAGAATGTAAGAAATAAACAGCCAACAAATGGTTTACATGTTACTACACTGTACTATATTATACTCTGTTTGAAGTGTATTGTGCTGTTTGTGACAGAGGCTCCGGTGAGTCGGCCCACCCCTCTGTACGGTCAGCCGTCCTGGTGGGGAGAGGAGGATTATGGGAATAAAGTTCAGACCAGCGATGAGACTCATCCAGGTAAAAATATTTTATCATCTGATGTAGAATAAAAGATTCTGTTTCTGTTGTTGTTTCCTCTTAATGTAAAGCGTCTCTTGTTTATTATTTATTCATCTCTATTTCATCATCATCATCATTTTATGTATTGAAATCCTCTGTAAATGGATGTTTTGAAATAACTTTATAAATAAATACACACAATAATAATGACAGAGCAGCAGGACAGTGTTTTGATATAGAAATGAAGTAAAGTATCCCATAACTATCTCCTGTAATGGATCTTAAACCTTGAACTCCCTTTATAATGTGGATAAAAGAGGACTGAATATTACGTATCTTGACACACTGCGACTGATCAGAGAGATAATTCTGAAAGCACAGACAGTTGGCATTGTCAAAACCCAAAGAAGAAAGAAAAGAAGAAAAGGGGTCAACCTTCGTTAAATCAATAAAAAGAGCAGCAGAGTGTTTTTTATTATCTAATGCTGAGACTATATTTATTTATCAATTTGTCATGGGATACACTTATTATTCTGAGTACACTCTATATTATAATAAATTCTTATTTTTGTCTTCAGTAACGTTTCTGTTTTCATCAGAAATGCAGAAAGACGCTTCGTCTGTGGATCCAGATTTTACTGGATCTCTATCAGACTCCCAGCCAAAGGCCATCTTCTCTTCGTACCACCGTGAACCGAGCTACTTCGAGATCCCCACCAAGGACTTCCAGCAGCCCAAAACCTTGGGGGCGGAGCTCCACGAGATCCCCACTAAGGACACGGACACACCCCCAGCCCCAGCCCCGCCCTCTCCCCCCACCCCGACCCCGCCCGTCGTTCAGAGCCACGCCTCCTTCACCATCGAGTTTGATGACTGCATGCCCGGCAAGATCAAGATCAAAGATCATGTGACCAAGTTCTCCACCCGCCAGAGGAAGCAACAGACTCCGTCCACCAAGGCCACCATCCCCACTGCCACGCCCACTGAGGTAATGTCAGCAGAGAGCAAGGTGGCTGATTGGCTGGTCCACAGTGATGTCAGCATGATGAAGAGGCGTCCGATTTGTGAAGATGTTTACAGCACCAAGAGTGACCTCGCCATGAACATCAAAACTCTCAAAGGTCAGAACCTGTGTCATTAAAGGGCTGTTCAGGTGTTTTTAGAGACGGATAATGACAGTCAGTGTTTAGCTCTATTTATACTTTGGTTCTTAGCAACATATCTTATTACTTGCTGGCCAGATTTCCATGAAATCGTCAGCGGATGAATCCCAATGTTTTGTTCTAAACCTAAAGATCAGACTTCGATCAGTTGTCCTGATCTGATTCCTGCCTCTCAGAGGATGAACCTGTTAGATATTCTTTCCTCTAGCGTCACACTCAGGAGAAACATGTTTAGTTCCAAGACTCTAAGAACAGATAAATCATGAGGATGTTTGTTCATACTGTGACTGTAGTGAACACTGACGATAGCAGAACTTTAAACTTTTATCCAGATTTGTGTGTATGACAAAAGTGAAATGAGGTCAGAAATCAGGCGCAGCGGCTAATTGTAATCGTTTTCATTCCCAC
This sequence comes from Thunnus maccoyii, assembly GCF_910596095.1. Lineage (NCBI taxonomy): Eukaryota > Metazoa > Chordata > Actinopteri > Scombriformes > Scombridae > Thunnus > Thunnus maccoyii. The sequence continues at coordinate 532,552 of NC_056549.1, read as the reverse complement.
CTGCCATATTTTGAGCTACTAAACAGGAACACCTTAGAATACATGTTGCATGAGTCTAAGCACCAAGTTTAATACCCACTGGGAAATTTCCACTGCCCTTGACCCGTCCACAGCTCTGCAGCCTTCGACATGTGCAGAACAGTCTTTGAGCAGCTGCTTATGGCTTCATAAAGGAGGGAGGTGGAGGTGGAGGGGGGGGGGCAGTTATAGCCTCAGGGACTCAACCAGATGACCAGAAAACCAAAACAAAGAGCTGAAAGCTGCTCAGAGCTGCAGGCTGGACTGATTCTCAGTGGGATCAGTACGACTAATAACACTTCATGTTCTTAGTAAACACGCTAATTAATGGAGGTCTTTATTCTTGTTGTCAGGTCACCATCATGAGGATGGGACCCAGAGTGACTCCGAGGACCCGGTACTCAAAGGAAGGAGGAGTAAATCCCACCACTCTGTCCACTCTCAACACTCTATCCAATCGGAGCAGTCGGAGTCATCGCAGCAAACTGTCCAATCAGTGCAGTCCATCCACTGCCAGCCACCTGCTCCAATGCAGACGCTACACCAGCCACTGCAGTACTCTCCGCCCAGACCGGCCCCGGCCTCACCAGTGGCCCCAGAGCGGCCACTTTCCCAGAGCCCTCCTCAGGCTCAGTCCCCCACTACAGAATCACCCAAGCAGGGGCCACCTGAGCACCTCACCCAGCAGGCCTTCATCATTGAGTTCTTCGATGACCACCCACGCAAGAAGCGCTCGCAGTCCTTCACGCACAACCCCGCCCACGCTGACTCCTACTCTGCCCTCAAGGCCAAGCTGGAGCGACGGAAAGGCGGCGAGAGGCCGGCATCCGTACATGGCCATATCCCTCCCACCCAGCAGGTGACAGTTCCTCTGAAGGGTCAGGGCCACGGTGCCCCCCAGAGGTCAAGTTCTCTGAAGAGGGAAAAGACGGAGGGGGAAGCAGCCTCATCTGGCTCCTCCTCTCGCTCCTCTTCAGGCATCATCATCAGACCCTTCGGCAGCGTTGGGAAGAAGTCTAAGCTCGCCCAGGAGTTCGCTGCTGAATTCCTGAAAGATTCAGGTCAACAAGACACCTCCCCAACAAGGGACAAGACATCTCCTCCACCGATGTCTGCGCCGCCGGTGATGGTGTCGCCTCCAAATGCTAGAATTCCCTCCCCACAAGAGCCTCCAGCTCCTTCTGCAGTTTCCTACCCTTCCTCCCCCTTACAACCTCAACCAATGTCAAAGTCCTCTATCCCCACCAATGCTGCTGGCCAGACTGCCTCTCCGGTCCATTCCTCAGGACCTCTAATGTCCCCCATGCTTGCCCTTGGTGTCCGCGGAGGAGACCCCAGAGGTTCTCCGAGAATGGTGAGGAATGAGGAGGATGACAGCCTGAGTGATGCCGGGACCTACACCATCGAGACGGAGACGCAGGACAAAGAGGTGGAGGAGGCACGCAACATGATCGATCAGGTGAACTCACAGTGACAAAAAGTTAGATCCTCAGTGTTTTTAGCTACTGAAGATGCACAGTTCCTTCTGTGGAGCAGCATTCATGGTTCTTACTGATGATGGAAAAAATAGAGACAAGTGCAACAACTCACTGAAAAATTATTCAAGTTGGTGAATAGAAAACTACTCAAATAAAAGTAAAACAGCACTTGGTTTATAAACCTGTAAAAATTGATGATTTATTCTCAAGTATGGTGAGACCTCAGTTGAAGCTGTGGGCATGACACTACTCAATCTGCTTGTACTGTGTAGTTATTAATGTTGCATCTAGCAAACAAACACATAAAATACAAAAACAAACTTGAGAGTTTCTTTGTAGGGAAACTGAGAGACCTAATGTGTTATATCCAAACATTTGACCAACTTACAGCTGAGTCTTTATGACGGTCATGGTAATAGTTCCTCCACTCCCCCAAAGTGGCCCGTCTTGTTAGTACAAAAATGGTCCGCGGTGCAGAAAAGGGTGGGGGTCCTTGCTTTTCAATGTTCAATGTTCTCAGTTGTCAAAGTTCAACAACTGAGAACTGGAACTATTTTCGCGTGAGACGTGTGCTTACATAGACAGTGTTTTAAATTGCTTTGGGGATGCATGAAACCTCTTGTCCTTCTTGCTCCTTCCTGATGTGGTGGTCCTGCCCCCCTCCTCATGCATGCCCTGTGCTCTGACAGGTGTTTGGTGTCCTCGACTCTCCAGAGTACAGTGGTGTGAACACAGGAGTGTATAGGCCTGTAATAAATGATGGCAAGGATGAGCAAGCTAACCTGCCTAGCACTGTGGACCCGTTGCATGGCTTTATCCCAGCTGCTATCAGCGGCCCCCCAACAGGCCCCATACAGGTAATAACCAACGCCAGACTGAATCAGAACCTGGAAAATCACCTCTGCAGCATGTTCTGATCCCAGTGCATGCAGACTAGTGTTGTTGTTCCTTCAGTTTCTCCTGTTGCATATTTTACTAAAGTCTTGCTGTACTGTTTTTGTCCCTCATTACCATCCTTTTATGTTGTTTATCAAATTGTTCTGTGTTCCAGGTTCCACCTGTTCATGCAGCAGGTCTGGAAGGACCTAAATGGGTTTCCCGTTGGGCCAGTCTGGCGGACAGCTATGCTGAACCTGGTTCCACACCACCTCAAGGGGAATGCCTAGAAGGTGCTTTTGAAAATCTGCCAGAACAGCATAAATATGATGTGTTTAGGGCTGGATATCAACCCTCCATACTTCCACCTTCCAGTAATATGAGATGTATATCTGGATATGTTACCTGGATAATCACATCTGATTACGATTGTCCTCTCCTCATCTGAGTCTTAAGGCCAGTTCATGCTTTCCGTGTCCAACTTGCATGTGGACTGCAGATGTGCACATGGTTCCATACATACTACAATCGGGGGTCGGCGACGCAGGCATGTTCCACATGTACGCACTAGTAAGCAGGGTTGCAGCCTGATAAATTTCCAGAGTTGTTCAGTCCAGTCTGTGAATGTTACAAACTGCTGTGCCGTGTTTTTCTGATCATCTTTTAAACACAATAATCTGTTACTCCAACTGGACTTGCTGGATCGTATTTCATTGTCTCACCATCACTTTAATGAAAATAGGAATACAGCACATACACTCAGTAGACAAGACAAGTGTCCTGTTTGCTTTTCTAGCACATGCAGTTTGTGCATTTGCAAAAGCATACAGTCCTTGCAGTCACAAATTTTAGGCTGCTTGTGGACGTCCAGAGAGGGGTTGTGTGGGCCTTCACGGCCATGTAGACATGGAAAGCCTGAATTGGCCTTAAAGAGTGAGGAAGAACCAAAAAGAAAGTGGGAAATTGTAGAAAAAGTTGTTTCTACTCATCAAACTATAATATTCACCCCCATGTGGTTGTGGCATTAATATGAAGGATTGAGGTAACTTAAATTGTTTTTATAGATTTGCGCCTCATGAGCCGGTCGATGGGAAGTTACAACTACGACAACTCTGAGTCTGAGTCCAGCCACAGCTCCAGGACAAGAAGGCTACTGCCCCAGGTGCCCCCAGAAAAGCTGGATAGTGCCACCCCCAGTATCCTGATTCGCCATGAATCTTATCAAGGTCAGGAACACCTGGACAAAGCCTCTGGTACTCCCCGCCCACAGGACTCCACCCAGCGCCTGTCTGTTCAGGATGACGTTGACCCGGACAGTTTGAGTGACGCCAGCCGCTCAGATGATGGACCCATTCTGGAGAAAGCAAAGAAGAATCAGGCCAGGACTGGAGCTACTTCTCTAGGGGGCTCTGGTCCTCAGTTCAAGGGTCAGGAGAAAGTGTCTCCATCCACAAAATCAACCTCCTTCTACATTGGTTCTGAAGACAGTCCAGGCAAACCTGATCAGGCCAGGAGTCCGGTGCCGTCTGAAAGGACACGAGAACCCCCAGCAAAAACTCCCCCTACTACTGTTCTGATCCGACACCTTAGCGGGCATGAACCCAGGAGGACAGGTGTCAAACCCAACAGCTCTGCTCCAAACCTCCAAACACAGGACAAGGATTCTGTCCCCACTAAAGACAGCTGCATGTCATCCTTTGTCCGGCAAGAGAGCTTCACCAAAGACCGACCCAGTGACACCGTCCAGATGAAGAAGCTTCCCCACATCTCCAGCCACCCATCCATCAGAGACATGGAGCAGAGGAGGGAGAACATCCAGGACACACAATCCTTCCTTCAGGAGGCCGATGGAGCTCTGTCCTCTCTGGATACCAAGTTTCCATCTTCTGGCTCTGGTCGTAGCTCAAAGAAAGGAGGCTCCTCCAGCCACATGGATGACTCCCTTTCTGGTGAGTCAGATGTGGACACAGCAAGCACCGTGAGCCAGGTGAGTAGTAAAAATGCTGCAGTCAGCTCTGCTCCTAAAAAGCGTCCAGCCATCAGCAGCCTCCAAAAGGAGAAGTCCTCCTCCAGCCCGTCAATCCAAGAGAAGGGACGTCAGCTGACTGCCCGCGAGCGGCTCTCTGAGAAACGCCGAAACCAGGCGCCTTCCGATGCATCAAGTAAGGCAGAGGCAGCAAAGCGCTTTCAGATGCGTCGCAGTGCAGGCAACCGTGGCTCTCTGGATCTGTCTGAGGGCCAGCAGGGTTCAGCTCCACACTGGACTGAAACAACATCATCTGACCATGAAATTTCCCGTCCGTCCAGCCGCAGCAAAAAAGTCATCGCCCCTCTTCAAAAAGATGATAATGGAAAGACGCCTAAGACGGCATCTCAGCAGGTTCTGACACGCTCCAATAGCCTGTCAGCACCACGGCCAACCAGGGCATCTATGCTCCGACGAGCACGCCTTGGCGAAGCCTCAGATAATGAAGGTGCTGAGACTGACCGGGCCTCCCAAAATTCAGACCATATCGCTACACCTCCCAAAATGGCCACTGAGGTGAAGAAGCTTTCCAGGCTGGACATCTTGGCGTTGCCAAGAAAGAGGACTGGCTCTTTCACGGCTCCCAGTGACAACGAGACGTCCTCCACGGGCCGGACTGGTTTCTCCAATCGGAACTCTGAGTCTGTTGTTACCACCAGGAAGACATCGGTGGGTGACGCCCGCCAGGCAGCTAGCAGAGGGGGTGGAGCTCCAGGGAAGCAACCACTGACCCGTACCCGGTCCAGTGGAGCCAAGTACCCCAGCACTGGTGAGTCCTGGCTATTTGAAGATTGAGGACCAGGAATAGAGGTTTATTCTAATTCGCCTCTCTCCAAGATGATTTGTTAATATCTCTGCATGTCATAATGCTTTGGTCAGTTTTAATCCAGCACAGCACTGCAGGATTTTGAACAAACCCAAAATCAATTACGAACAAACATGAACACACTCCTGTATTTAAATGAAGACTTGGTTTAGACCAGCTAATTGTTGGTCTTTAACTTAGCCATGCCGCTTTCAAATGACCAAATCTTGCCATCTTGTTGTCAGCTTGATGCCAACAGTATCAGGTTGGGTACACCTTAAGGGCAGCAAATACACATACGCATTATTTTTATGTAAGACCACACATTTGCAGCATCTTGACATGCATTGTTGCATCATTGGGAAACTCTAGTGTCTAATTTAATCTATTCACAAGAACTTTGTTTATGCATACAAGGAATTTGACTACGGTTTAGTGGCTCTCAGTGTGTTCACACACAACACAACAATCTTCAGAAATATATACAAGGAAAATGATGGCAAATAGAAATAAAACTGACAAAGTTGTGATTTGAATTAGGAACTATCTGATCGAAAAATATAAATATTAATCTGACCAGACATTTGATGACAGCTTTCAGTACTTGACAGTTTTTGATACTAGATGCTACAGACACATTTCAATCAGGACCAGAGTAGTCAGGTTTGATAATCTAATCCTCTTGAACTGTAATTCATTGTAATTCCCTCTAATGAACACAGAGCGTAGTTTTTATGCACTGAATTTAATGTTAGTAAGACCAGCCTTTGTTTTAACATTCTGCTGGGAAAGTCTGACCTTTTTCTGTCAACAGAATCACATCAGATTTTCATCCCCATTGAGTTACTGCTGTAGAGCCCCTGGAGTTTGCTGCTGTTACCATAGAAACAGAGCTTTACAGCGTCGGTCTCCATCATCTTCAGTCATGTTTGGAATTAGGGTGTGACTGTGCTTCAGCGCATAAATCCATATCCTGGCTGTAACTAAAGGAAAAGCAATATTATGACGTTGTGACTTCCTCAAGTGAAATTCTCTGTAGATGCTTGAACAGTCATGAGCATCTGTCACCGTTGCTATGGAGACGCCTCCATTCAGAGCAGCGACATCACAGTTGTATCATATTCAGAACAAAACACTGCATGATAGTGGCTGACTTTATCCCAAATTGGTCCAAAATCCAAATGTAAATTTTTAATTCATCCAGCAAGTTCCACAAAGATCAACCTCTAACTTAACCCCGTCATCATCTGCACGACGACAGAGTCTGAAGCTGTCTGATTGGATGTTTCTTACAGCAGCACTCTCTACATCGTACAGTTCGCTCTACTTTTTTTCAATGAAGCAGCTTTTATAGCTCAAGGTGTTATTGTTTGTACAGAAGATTAAGACTCAAGATGCCTCATCTGATCCATAAACTCCTTGAACTTCTATGTGCAGATCAGTAAAATTAATACAATTTTAAATATTTACAGGTTCCCGTCACAGGCAGAAGGGCTCAGACTTCTCCTCTTCCTCTGAGGAAGAATATAAGACAAGCACCAGTAATCAGAAAGCCAAACGCTCCTCCCATCCCTCCGCCCAGACGCCTCGCCACCGGACAGCTGCCACTCGCTCCAAATCTGTCTCCTTGGAGACGGAGGAAGACGAGGACCAGAACGAGGTCGACCCCTACCAGAACTGGTCCACGCACAGCGCCGAGATCGCCAAGTAAAAAAGCTGTGAAATATTCACACATACTGTACCTTTAATTCAAAGAGTCTCTTAGGTTGTGCCCAAACCTCCATGCTGACCTTTTATTTGCGTTTCCCCTGCAGGCTCAGTCAGGACTTGGCTAAAGATCTGGCCATCCTGGCGAAGGAAATCCATGATGTGGCCGGTGACGGAGACTCACCGAGCTCCGGCATGGGCACCACCACCTCACCTAGCTCACTGCCCAACACACCAGCCTCCACCATCTCTGCCCGGGAGGAGGTGGGCCATGCTTCAAACCACCAAACACCCTCACAGCACCACAGCTACCACACCGACCACACATACCACAACATCTAAACTGGGAACACATTACACGATTTATAAACTGGATTTTAACAGTGATTTGTTCATAACCAATGATGTTAAAGATGGACGACAGTCTGAACTGATCTATAAGAAACAGGTCAGGTTAGGAAGGACAGTCAAATGTTTAGGATTCAAATCTCTCATTTATTTCACAATTCCACAACATGTTTAATATTTAATTTAATTAATTTTGGGATCTGGAGAAATCTCAATATAATCCTGAATCCTTTCTTTAACTGTTTGATGCCAAGTCACCTCTTCATTCAGAATTCTCTCAGTGTGCTCCCAGTTTGAAGGGAAAGTGTGTTTTTTTAGTTTTGCCCATTATTTTTATAAAATATGACACCCAGAGTTTTGAAACATCCACAATGAGCTGGTAGAAGTTCCAGGTTGCAGGTTGAGGAGCCTTCATCATGCTTTGGATTCTCATGATTCATTTCTCTGTTCTGCTGCACAGAGGCCATATCCATACTTACGTGGGGTTCGACCATCTCAGGTGTCTAACTCTGACTCATCACTCCTCCTGCCCTGTGATCGGTTCTCCTCCTCCACCATCCCACACCTCCCATCACTGATCCAAACACTCCCCTCTCACCAGTGTTGGATTGTTCTGTGACACATTTGATTCTTTTGAGATTTGTCTTGATAAGTGACAGTTGGTCCTGTATGGAAGATTATTATCAACAACGCTACTGAGTCAGCACAAAACAAATCCAGGCTGGAATCCTCATCTATTCCACCTGAACTAGATCTGCTCCAACTCACCCGACTCTACCGACTTTACTCTCCCAGAGCCAACAGCCGAAAGGCCCATCATGCTTTCTGTGTGGCTGCGAGGGTCCATGTGATGTAAATGTCGTCATCTGTCCATGTTTGCAGAGGGGCGCGGACCCTCGCTGCCCATGCTGCAACCCTGTTCACACCCCCGATCATAGTATGAATGGAACCTCGTGCACGTCCACAGTCCACAGCTATCCGTGGACGCGGAACGCAGGAAGCATGATTTGGCCATAATTCTGCCGTATTCCAGGGGTCTCCAAACTTTTCAGCCCCCGAACCCCAAAATAACGGTGCCAGAGACTCGCAACCCCTCCTATCCAAACACGGGCATAATGACAACACAAAAGAACACAGCAGCCTAACAACCATAATATTATTTTATATAGTAATTTAGTATAGGCTAGTAACATTAGGCACTCTGCTTGGAGCACAGCAAGTCCACTTTGGGTTTAACATCCATATGTAAGTAGAGCCAAACAGCGTCAGTGCATCCATTGCGGCCCTGGATAGTTGTGGGTATTCCCTCTCGGCTGAAATCCAGACCTCAGCCAGTGTCTTGGAATTAAACGCTGTCTTCCGCTGCGTCCTCCAGGTCAGATGTCAGGTGATTTGCGGTTGTTACAGTGAATGGTGAACTTATTCGGTCATATTGTTTCAGAGCTGTTTCCTCTGGGAAATACTCGTTAAAGTGTTCCAGGAGGGCTTGAAGGTGGGTAGTGATAGACTTCCTCACCCACACAGTTCATTTTCCTCCATGAATTCTTCCAGCTAAGGAAACATATCAGTCAGACCCATTTCAACTTGCGCAGTCAAATATGTGACTTTCCTCATGAAAGATTTTATCAATGATTTTATCATTCAGCAACAGGATGTTTGTGTTTTCATCTTGCAATGACATATTAAGTCCATTCAGTTTGTCAAATATACAAGACAAATATGCTGGCCTTGTTAACCAGTCAGGGTCAGTCAGGTGGTCAGCGAGCTGGGACCCATGCTTCATCAGAAATAAACTCACCTCGTCCCACAGCTCATACAGGCGGCTGAGGACATTCCCTCATGAAGGCCACCTGACTTCTGGATGGAACAGCAGGCCCTCATGCTCTGATCCCAGTTTGTTGCAGAGTGGCAAACAGCCTGGTGTTCAGTGGATGTGATTTTATGTAGTTGACCATCTTTATTGCAGTCTCAAGAACACTTTTAAGCTCTTGGTCAAATGTTTTGCTATTAATACAATGCATTAAATTTACATAAAGCGTATTTCCTTTTCTTCACTCTGTTAACCAGCTGACACTTGATGTCCTGGTTTAGGTCGGTGACGCACTGGTCCCATTAGACAGTGACACTGATTCTAGTTCACGGGCCAGTTTATGCCTATGCATAGCAGGACTTATAGCTGTAGCAGCAGGTTTGATTAGGATTTCCCTGATCGTGTGGCATTTTTTCCTGTGTAAATAAATATGGCACCTTATATGATGCCTTTTGAGCTTTAGCAGGGATTGTTGTTTGTTTAGTTAGGACTTTTTTTTGGCCTTGCAACTTTTGCTTTTTTCAAGTGTCATAGCATTTTTACCAAGTTTAGGTTTTCACATGCAAGCACCTTAGTGCACATTGGGGATGTTGTACTTTGTTTGCGACGACACGTGAATCCATACTGGATATATTCCTCTCGATACTTTCGACACTTGGAGGAAGGCTGATCTGACTGCTGATTTATGTTCTCCTTACCCACACGACGCTTCTGTGCTTCTTTGTGCTCCTCTACTTTGTCTTTGGTCGGTAATAACCAACGTTTCATTTTGACAAACATAATATCTTCTCTATAGGCCTAGAGCCGAGCCTAAAGATTTGAGCTCGTAATTGTCGCAGTGTTTCCTGTAAATCGACCTGCAACTGATGCTGTCGGTAATCTGTCATAATCACCTCAGGGGTCGTGTGGGGACAAAGAAAATCGGAAGGCTGCTGACATTTTTTATTTGCATGTTTTTATTTTAAATTGAACTACTATTTTTATCTTATGTAACAATTTTAGCTAAAATAGACTATTTTCAATTTTAATATCATTTAATTTTAATTCTAATTTCTACTCTTTTCCTCTTGACCCAACACAACCCTAATCTATTCCACCTGAACGTGCTCTACTATACTGTAACTGACCCAACTCTACCCTGCTTTACTCTACCTAATCCATCTCTACTCTACTCCACTCTACTCTACTCTACTCGATCCAGCTCTACTCTGCTATATTCTACCTGACCCTAACCTACCCTACTTTGCTCCACCAACACAATCCGACCCAACTCTGGCTGCTTTACCTGACCTAACCCTACCATACTGTTTACTATTGGACCCAACTGTACCCCTCTGTACCTGTGCCAACCCTACTTTATGCTACCTGACCCCACTTCACCCTTCTATAATCTACACAAATCTGCCCGACCCAACCTCCTCTACTCTACTCTACTCTACTCAATCTTATCAAGGTTGCACTGAACTAAAATTGGTCTTAAAAATCGGTCCCTGTTTACTCTCAGATGTCGATTTTCAGCCTGATTCCTGTTTAAATGTGTTTTGTGCTCACTCTGAAGTTTTCTCATTAGTAAACTTCAATTGTCGTGCACCTTTAATGAACTGGTTTTACTGGTTTTGGGACAGTTCGTGGAGCTGTAGCTGGTGACCAGTAGGATCTTCCTGCACCTCCCCACGTCTCCCTGTTGTTGATAACGCTCTGTATCCCAGCAGTACTAAAATTCACTGCATACACTGTTGCCCCCACCATCGCAGCTGCATGTTGACTTGGTGCATGCGTTCACGGAGCACCGCCATCACTGTTCAGCTGCTCGCTGGTTTGAATATTTAGAGGTTGGATCACCGGAGCCAGACTCCCTCTATTCTCTTTCCAGCTGGTCCAACATATCCCTGAGGCCAGTTTAAACTACCAGAAGGTTCCGCCAGGTTCTGCTGCCGTCTCGGACCTGGACGCAAACATGAATGAGCCGGAGCCCGGTTCTAGGCAACGCCGTCCGTGGAACCGCGAAGAGGTCACTGTCTAATCCCACTGAGGCTACGTTCACACTGCAGCTCAGTGTCACAAATCTGAGTTTTACTTTTTAATGTGACTCAAGATGTTTCTGATCAATATGAACAGTTTTTCTCTTAAATTTAGATCTGGATGAAAATAATGTAGGCCTGCTGATGATTATGTCAGCCAGTAATTGTTGCGATTACACCTTAATTAAACTTATAATATATAACTATTTGTCCTAAAATGTCCCAAAAAAACGAGAAATGCAAACAACTTCAAAAAAAGGCTTGAAAATGTAAAATATAGTTTGAACAACAGCCACAAAACTCAAAGTATTTCTAAACTTTCTAATGAAAAGTGAACTCTTCAAGTATGTGAATCTGGAAACAGCAAGTGTTTTGTAAATTTAATGCCAAAATATTTTAAGAATTAGAATTTTAACATTTTCATACTAATTACTAATATACATACACACACACACACACACACACATATATATATATATATATATATATAGATAGATAGATAGATAGATAGATAGATAGATAGATAGATAGATAGATTGAAGCCAACTGTCTGATTTGCAGTATATTCAGGGACATACAGACGGGTGACACATTAAAGGAAAACCTGATCCAGGTCTGGATGCTGGACCCCTACAGTGAGGGGGTCTGGGGGCTCTGTTATGCTGGCATGGTTTGGGACCACTTGTCCCCTTAGAGGGAAGGGTCACTGCTAATCAACACGAAGTAGTTGTGAGTGATCAGCTTTATCCTGTGATGAAACATGTGTGTCCTGATGGGAGTGGTCTCTTCCAGGATGAATCACATATTATGACCTTCATAGCCACCAGATCTCCACCCAGCTGACGTGTTCGACAGCGCTCTGCACCATCATGATCATCACGACACCACATGAGGAAGATCTTTATGAACAATGATGTTCAGACACTGTAGGATCAATAACAAGGATGAGGAACATCATTCTTCCATTTCAGATCCCCTCACTGTAGAGGTCAAGCATTCAGACCTGTACTGGTTTTTAATTTGTCACCCGTCTGTATACACACACACACACACACACACACACACACACAAATTAGTAATCTAATCAGTAATCTAATTAATATCTAATTATACCTGATCAGAGTGGATTGTACAAATATGTCTCTTGACTGCGTTAATTGATTGTCCAGGTAATTTTCCTAACTAGCACTTAGCCAACTAGCTTGGTGTTGTGTTTGCCTCCGGCTAATGTGCCCAGTGAGCTTTTTACAGGTTTGCACAGTATTTTGCCAACGAGCCCCACAAAGACTACATCAAGTTTGTAGCTCCTCCTGTTTTGAACAGACACGTGGATGAACTTGGATGTGCCACCTTCAGGTGTGATTATGCAACAACAGGTTAAAGTCCTGCTAGCGCCCTCTGGAGTCTGCAGAGTTCATAACAGCCACAATATGAACAAACAACATCCAGATGATTGATCATTTCTTAGAACTTTACCGATGGTGGAGCTAAACATGTAAAGTTTATCCTGCGGGTGGCGCCAGAGTAAAGGTCATTAGTTTTTGAAATATCTATTTGAGGACCAAAGTGGGAGCATCACCGTCTTTAGACCAAGACCCAGGTGAGGCAAATGAACAAACAAACAAATTCAGACCTGAGCCTGCAGTGTGAATGTAGCCTAAATTCAACAGTTCACAATGAAACTTAATATGACTGCAACTGCTGCAGTTAGTTTTGGTGTGCTGGGAAAACAGGATGTAAGCTGCTGTTCATGTTCTGCTTTGAGCTTCCTGCTTGAGTTCTTCTTAGACTCTGAATGACCTCTTTCAGGTGATCCTTGACAACCTGATGCTGAATCCAGTGTCCCAGCTGTCACAGGCCATCCGGGAGAACACAGAGCAGCTGGCCGACAAAATGAAGTAAGGAAGCTGCTGATTACAGTTGTAGCTGTAGCAGCACATTCGGTCTCTACATTTACATTTACTGCAGCTCTGTGGTTCAGACCTGAACCCACAACAACCCAATCACCTGACCTGATCAAATTGGACAAGATCCTCATCCAGTCTGGGGAATATTAGTTCTATGGACAGCAGTAAATGATGCCAAGTTCATCAGACTCATGGCCAGTGAGTTATAGCCACTTAATTCATTCTGTATCATTAATGTTTGCAGGATCGCTTAGAGTTCAGATCCATCATATTTTCTTTGGGTCTGTTTGGGTTCAGGTCTAGTTGCTGTCTGGTTTATGTTGGGTTCAGGTCTGTGTGAGCTTTGGGTTTTGTAAAACAGAGGTTCTTATTGTGTTGGGACAGTAGTTTTGACATCATGAAGACGCTTTGTCTGGTTTCATTTTGCGTTCACACTAAACCTGCAGTATGTTTGTCGGTTCTCAGGGTTCTGTTCCAGAACAAGGCGGAGGTCTGGGAGGAGATCGAGGCGAAGATAAACGCTGAGAATGAAGTCCCCATCCTGAAAACCTCCAACAAGGTTCTTCTGAAAACTCATTAATTATTTTATAGAAATCTCTGGATTTGATGTGAGCACAGCTGGAACCGTCCCTCTTTTTCTGTTTCATGTTGCAGGAAATTACCTCCATTTTAAAAGAGCTGAGAAGAGTCCAGAGGCAGCTGGAGGGTAAATATAGTTTTGTTTTTACATGTTTCATCATGTATGTTTACTGAACAGTTGTGGGAAGATCTATTTTTAGTTAGTTATTTTTAGTTATTTGACCAGGAAGGATCCTCAAGGAGATTAAAAAATGTATTTTACAGGACTGTCCTGACTGTCCTGGCTGCAACATAGAATGTAAAATATTAAGGTTACAAACTAGATAAGATAAAGCAAACAAAGCTTATTTCTGAGCTGGTGCAGAGCAGTAAATAACAGTGTCATCTGCATACAAGTGTACGTTGGTGCGAGGAACATCCAAACTAACTAATCCTTTGTTTGGTTTAAGCCCTTTGACCTGCATACATTGTGTTCTGTCTGATTAAACAGAAATACAACAACAGATCAACAGTGTCAAAGGCTTTTGATAGATCGATGTGGCCTTTATCCAAAGACTCAGTGATAGAGCTCAGCTCTTTGTTGATCTGTCCAGCTGCAACTTTACTGTTTCGGAGAGTAGTCTAGTATAGCGTTATTTTGGGCTGCAGCAGGCAGCTGTTTTCAGAGAAAAACCTTTAAAAAGCGGCTGTACACGACCTGCTCAGCACCAAACGGCAAACAGACACAGTTAGCTGTAGACTAGCTGGTGAACATAGTGGAGCATTTAGCAGCTAAAGAGCCAGATATTTCCCTCAGGAGTTGGTAGAGAGCAGAAACAGAGCTAAAAGAGAGTGAATATTGGACTTACATTCACCAGGTGGACGGAAACACGACTCCACATGAATGATAATGTTGCTCCGTAACTGCTGGATGTGGAAATAAACAACTGTTTGCTAACAAGTTCAACATATCAGCGTTTCACCAGTTAATGCAGGTTTAACCTGAAGTAGATCTAGTTTGTCCTGGTGTCTACAGTAATGTCGTCTTGTTCTTGCCGTAGTGATAAACACCATCGTGGAGCCCGGCGGGAGTCTCCAGATTGCAGCCGTCGGCACGTCGGCCCTCGGTCAGACTCCTCAGACATCCTCAAAGGAGAAGAAACCAGCTTCCAAATCCCGTGGTGCCCCCCTGACCTCCAACGCCAATGAAAGCACCAAGAGACCACCTCGTGGACCCGACGGGGCCCACTACATGGCCTGAGCAGGCCACCGTAGCACCTCTGGACAGTAACTGTGCATTCACACCACCGACAGCTACACTTTCCTGTCCCTGTCCAGTGATCAGGGTTCAGAGCACAGGTGAAAGTCAAATGTGGTTTTATGTGCTCTTGTTGGTTCACCAGCAGGCCCTTGTGATGACGAACTCCTGCTGTGCACCACTGATGGTCATCAGCAGGGCAGCAGTTTGTTTTTATTTATATTCTGCAAAAGCTCTTTAAGCCGTGTCCTGTTTTAAGCCAGTGAGGCAACATGCACAATACGAGGGCCCTGAAACCTGCACACAGAAATGAAATGCAGCCATGATTCATGTTATTACACCTGTGCTCTTCCCGGTATGACACGTTAAAATGTCTGCTGTGAAAAATGTCTGTTACTGTCAGGAATTAGGAGGCAGATATAGTTTTGATCTCTGAGGTTAGGGACAGGAACTGGCTGTAACTTTATGAATCCTCTGTTGACTAGTTCAACGTAGCAGCCTGAAGGGCTTCCTTCCATCTTTATATATCAGATCCTATGAAGGAGACGCCCCCCAAAATGGAAGACAAAGCTTTGCTGCTGTGACGGACGGGACGCTGTGTGATAACGGTTTGCTTTCCCTTGTCTGAAAAAAATCAAGAATTGCAGCTTCTCTGTAGAAAACTGCAGCTGGTGTGGATGCACAGAAACTGTCCAAAACAAAGCTGTCGTTTATATCAAATGATTCAGTCAGTAAGAACAAATGCATTTTGAATGGCAACAATATAACTTTAAGAACCACTATGTAGAACTGCTTCCATTTCGCACAAGCTGAACAAATATAGTCAAAGCAACAAAAGAAGTTGCAGCTGCTCGCGCCGCAGTAGTACGTGGGTAATATACAAACGCATATTGATTAACTTTGTGCTTTGATAATCTGTTGTTGCGTTGCATTTGAACAGATTATAGATTGTGTCTTTTTTGCGAAGGTCGTCTCAGTTTTTATGTCTGTATTTATGAAGCGAAAGTCGTAGCTATCTGTCCATCAGAAGGTCCTGAGCTGCTTCGATGCTTCGGCCTTACAGACACGCTCGTCTTGTAAAAGTTAAAAAGATGTAATGTTATATTTTATTGAATGTTTCTGAGTGACAGTCAGGCTCGTTTTCATTTGCCATCTCGCTGTGATTGTGTGTAACTGTGAAACTGCTTCAGCTTCACTGTAGCTGAATGTTGAAAGTTTTCTGTGAAACGTCTGTTGAACTCAAACAAATCAGCACAACGTGACAGAAGGAATCCGCCGGTCTAACATGGGTCCTTAAACGCATCGCCTCTCTGAATCACAATGAACGAACCTCGACAAACATGACAATCTGCTCTCTGATGGATAAAACAATGACATGTTTGTTTGTTTGTCATGTTGTGTTGAACTCTGATCAGTCACATCTGATATCACAAACTTTAAAACACGAGTTGCAGAGGCCTGAGAATGAAAAACGCTTCCGTAGTTTTCTACTCATACGTCATAAAAATCCACCACATGTAAAACCTGTAGTCAGCACAACGACACACAGATGAGACAAAGCTGCAGTGTTTACACATCATTCTGCTTCAGAACAACTACATGGACTTTACACGTCATTTTCTTGGGTTTGAACCAACAAACGGAGGCAGTTTGATGCTGGATCATTCTTAGTCTGGGCTTAGTTCTGAATTTCTCAACTAGACTAATTTAACTCTTTACTGGAATTGACAGGAACTCTTTATAAGCTGGTTAGTAAGTATTTACTGTCACAGCTCTAAATGTTGGAGCAGATTGTGTAAAAGATTAGCTGATTGTTTTTGACCCTTGAATTTCTTGTAAAAACCTTCCTCTATAAACATGCTTAAAACCTCTTTTAATTTCCATCACAGTTGTAGAGTTTAGAAAAGAAAAGTTCTATATGAGTAAAATATTTACATCTTTACCTTGAGGGCGCTCTGCCGGCCGCAAAGGGTGAAGATGAGCTGCAGTGTCTGTGAGTCGAGCCGCAGGGCTTTTTAACCCTCAGACTGATCTGTCACCTGCTGTGTGAACAGACTTTCAGCGGGTTCGACCTTTACTTCATAGATCCGTGTGTGTTGTGTGTTTGAGCTGCTGACTGTGTTGTAGTCGACGTGTGTTGAGCTGAAGTTTGTTTTACTTCCTTGGTGTGTTAAAGCGCTGAGTGCTGTACAGACCACAAACATTCACTGAAATCATCTTGTTCTTTGTCTTCAGTCACGTCTCACGTCTGTGTGTCCAGCACAGAGCAAAGACCAGAGAACCAGAGGATCTCACTGAAGTGTGGGAGGAACAGGATGTTTCAGACTCTTGTTTTGTAAAGTGCATGTTTCCTGTAGCTTGAGGCAGGTGAGAGTTTGAGGCTAGTTCACCAAATGTGCACTTTTTTCATTTGACAAACACCTTGTGAAAGTGGGTGGAGTTGAGGTTTTTGGGGTTTTATTTTTCGTGCTCTGCAGCCATTGAGAATGTATTGATTTATCGCCTGCCCAGAACACAAACCTGATTGGCTGTTGCTGTGATGATGTAACTGCTGCTGCTACAGGTGAGTGGTCATCTGGGCTACCTGCATTTAGTGTTTTGTTACAGTGCATGCACCTCTGAAACAGACGAGCTGTAGAAACAGGCTGAGTAGACGAAGCAAACCAAACTGTTCATATTTACTCTGTGTGTATCCTGGTATCCAAAAACCTTTTTTATGCATTTGATCATGTGATGGTCCTGCAGTCGACCCGTGTTTCTACTGGAGTAGAACCTGCTGATTTATTTATTGAGTTCAAATGATTTTGATTTGCAGATATCTGGACTCTCATGTGTTCATCATCAACAGGATTTCTTTGTATCACCGTCATTTGTAATAAACTGATTTCATGCACGTCGGTGTCATTTTTACAAAAGCTGAAGGATCTTTATGAGATTTTAAAGAGAAACTTGACACCAGACAGCTGTAAATCCTGTTTACCTCCTATTTACACTGTTTCATGTTTTACAGTCGTCCGTCTCACCTACACAAGATCAGTTTGAGTTGCTAATCTGAAACACGTGTGACGTGTATCTGATGGATGAGATATGCTTGCATGGTAACACTGAACAGCTCCCCGTATACTAACATCCTGGAAATGTTCTGAGTAATTTGCAATTATTCAACGGTTAATTTTTAGGACATTTTACAGAGAGGATGATGCAGTTTGGTACAAATTATAAGAAAAAACTGACAAAAGTGTTTAATTGGTAAGCGTCTACTCATTATATTTGGGTTCATATGTAGTTGTTGATTTGCAAACTTTCTTAATAAATTAGACTCTTAACTATTCTTTAACCAACAGAAATAATCAGTTTTCAGTGTGTAGCTTTGTGTGTCAAACTACATATCAGCATATCAGGTTCTTAAAAACTCTTTAATGAGCACATTTCCTGTTTACGATCAAATGACCTTTTAAAGGAAATGTCCTCAGAATGAATCAACCACCCGAACCGCAAACCACCAACTCTGTTTACCCATCGTGTTTACTAAACATCGGTTGGCTCAGTGCGCTGTGGCCGGGGAGCAACGAGCTGTGGTCTCATTTTTTACATTACGTTACAACCTTCATACATTACGTTACTCATTGGCAATAAAATATGATTAATATGTATAAATTGCTTCAAAGTTCTTAGATATAGAACCTTTAAAATTGTTCTGATGGTTTAACTTTTTGTTGGTAGAAAAATGAATCAGAACTGGTGAAACTGGAGCCGTCTATGTGCTGTGCAGCCTTCAGATGCACCAATCAAAGATGTTTCTGATTCTGCACATGTGGCTTTAACCTGGAAGTGTAATCTCTGGTCTTTCTGGGCCTGCAGAATGTTTCAGTGGGATGCTGAACTGTTTTTGTTTTTGCAGACTGACTCTGTAGTATTTTGGCGGGGTGCTGTAGCTGTAGTGCTTCCTGTCCAGATCCAGAATCAGCCTCTCCAGACACTCATCCTGGTCGATCCTGGTGACGGTCTTCTCCTTCAGGAGACCAGAATATAAACTGGAGTCATGTAGTGAAGCTGTCTGACAGCAGTGGGCGCTGCTGCATCTACTGCAGCTGTAACTGAACCAGGTGGTTTATTATAAAGTCAAATTAGTTCATTTATCTAGAAGATTAAAGGTTGATGAAAGAGCAGAGAACACATTCAGATAAATAAAAAAGAAATAACTACATCTCTAACATGAAGATACAGTACAGCAAACACACAGAAACATTTAGTGTATAAAGACTGAAGACTAAAGAGATCGATCTTCAGAATGAGAAGAAACAGAGAAGTTCATTATTCCATCAAAACAAAAATAATTTTCCTTTCTGAAAGATGTTCAAAATTTCACTTTAATTTTTAGTTATTTTTAGTACACATGAACCTACTTTGGATGATTTATCCACTTCTGGAAAAATTTGAAATGTGAAGAAGAAGAAGCAAACCTCCATCAAAAATACATCCAACTATATCAGTCAGTTTATCACTTCTGCCAGTCTTAGTTTTTATGATCCATATTAATAATTGATATCATACTTTTCATTGGTTTGTGATATTAATGTTCCTAATACACCATGTTTTACCTGATGTAATTCTCCACTTTTGTCTTAAAAAGTATTTCAGCAGACTTTTTCAAATCTAGCATGAATACAGACTGCTGCTGTATTTACATTCAAAGTCAATCAGCCACTGGAGCACCAAAATATGACTTCATGTTTATTTATCATCATATCTGCACATTCAACCTCATCATAGAGTTCAGTTTCATTCCTTCAAATAAACTATAAAGACATTTTCTGAGTGAGAGACAACAAACAGAAACAGCTCTTTGTTTATCTACAATGAGCCAAAATGATGTCTTTACCAAAAGTCCATTAAACAATATCTTTATATCAGAACATCTACTGCTTCTGATATTTTGTGCTTATGGGTGGGTGCTAGAATACCGATGATTCCCTTTAGGACACCGACTCTATTGGGGGGGGGGGGCTGCTGATGTGCACTGTGTCAGTTACTGTGTCTACCCATGCTGTCTTTGCTGTCTTTGAGGGGTCAGAGGAGCTGATTTATCCAACCAGATGTGGAGCAGCTGGGCCCAGTGCTCTACAGGATATAAAAGTCCCAGCTTCCAGCGTGGCTCGGTCTACTGTCTCTTCCCCTCCAACAACCGCAGCTTTTTGTTTTGCTCAGCCTTTGTTTTACTTTTATTCCACAACACCTTACTCATTACTGATCCCACTGACTAACAACTCACACAACAAGTTACTTCACAGTTTATTTTCTTTGCTACAATAAATAGCTTGTATTTATTGGTGTTTGGTGTGTTTTCCTGTTTTGGTCATGGCCTATGGGCTGGGTTATGACAATGACAAATATGGCAATTTGATTTTAAATGTACTTTTTCACACATCTCCCTCTGGAGCCACGAAAGCTTTATACTTTTTATACATAGAACACCTGGAAACAATCACTGGAGGTGTCCTTTAATCATTTTAATGTCCTACACATTTTATATCTGTGTGTCCTGTGATACACAGATATATAAATAAGGGACAGTTTTATCACTGAGCCACAAACACAAACAGCAGGCTGGAATATGAACTTTCTAGGACAGAGTTCAAAGGTCACAGTGGAGACAAACACAGAACGACGGTCTGATAAACAGAGTTTTCATGTTTTCTGCAGGCTGATGAGAGTTTTTGCATAAAACTGCAGTGGAATCACACAGCAGGTTGATATGAAAGCTCACAGGTGTCTGAAGAGACGCCTGAAGTTCACTGGAGCAAAGAAAAGCTCAGTTAGGCATCGAGGGCCGAAGCCTGAGTGGAGCTGAGATCAGTTTTAGACCCAAACATTTGTCATGAATCACAGCTCATAGCTGCAAAAACCCCCCAAACCCCCCAAAAACACCAAAACCCCCAAAAACCACAAAAACCCTCAAAACACCAAAACACCAAAAACACCAAAAAACCCCCAAACCCCCCAAAACACCAAAAACACACCACAATTACCAGCAGAAACACCCTGTACCTGCTGCTGTAACGTCCGCAGGTTCGGCAGATCAAACTTCATCTACTGTTCAGAGCTCAGAGTCCCTTTAAACCAACCAACCACACACACACACACACACACACACACACACACACACACACACACACACTGTGTCCTCTGTCCTCTTCCTCAGACAGAGGACACAGAGACACTGAGGAACCAAATAACCCAAACCCAAACCCAGCACACAGAGGCTGAGTGAATGTGATGTTGAAGGTGTGGAGGTGGATCAGTGTGTCAGAGGAGTCTCTGTAGAAGGACAGAGTGCCAGCAGGACAGTCCACATACACTGCTACTCTGTTAGAGACAGAGGAGGAGGAGGAGGAGGAGGAGGAAGAGGAGGAGGAAGAGGGGATGGATGTTTTTTTCTTATTGTGCCAGACAGAGTAACCATCATCAGAGCAGTTCAGACTCCAGGACTGATCGTTCCATCCAAACACACAGTCAACACTGTTTCCTTTCCTTCTGATTCCTCTGTAAGTCACTGATATACGAACGTCTCCTCTCCACTCGACCTCCCAGTAACAGCGACCAGTCAGACCATTTCTACACAGCAGCTGATAGTAGCACTCAAATCTGTCTGGATGATCAGGATATGACTGATACTCTCCCACATGTGTCACCTTCCTGTTGTTGAAAGACAGTTTGAGGTTTCTGTTTAAAGTGTTTGTGTCCAGTGTGAGTTCACAGAAATCTGATGAAGAGAAGAAGAAACAACTCAGCAGCAGTTTATCATCTGACACACCTGATGGATTTATTCTCAAGTTTAATGACACATTTTGTCAGTAATGTTTTAATGAATAAATACCACAAAGACCAACTTTGTATTTAAAGAGAAACTGACTGTGTGCTGTTTAGTTGTCATGAATCAAATTAAATCCACACTTACACTTCTTCAGATAAAGTCTTGACCTGAGCTCTCTACCATGGTCCAACCTGGAGGAAGAAACACAGTCAGAATGATTTTCTATCCAACATGAGTCCTACATGCTGTTCAACATGAGGCAGTGTTCCTCAGTTTGTCAGAGTGACACAGAGACAGGCTGCATCTCATCTCTCCATACCTGAGAGTGTCCAGTTTCCAGTGTGGCTCCTCCAGTCCAGCAGACAGCAGCTTCTCTCCTGAATCTCCTGGATGATTGTAGCTCACAGCCAGCTCTCTCAGATGGGAGGGGTTGGAGCTCAGAGCTGAGACCAGAGAAGCACAGCCTTCCTCTGTGATCAGACATCCTGACAGACTGGAATTCAGAAAATAAAGTTAACTCAGTGTTTTAGAAAATCATGTTAGGAGGAAAATCCTACAGATTTTGACCATCTTCACTAACATGAACCAGGATGTTTAACAAACATCTGAATCCTGACCTGAGAGTTTCCAGTGTGCAGTGTGGACTCTCCAGTCCAGCAAACAGCTGCTTCACTCCTGAATCCTACAGGTTGTTCTTACTCACCTCCAGCTCTCTCAGACTACAGGACTGGGAGCTGAGAACTGAAGACAGAGCTGCACAGCTTCTCTCTGAAAGGTTACAGCCACTCAGCCTGAAAAAAATAGTGATGAACACAAATGTAATGTTTTATTTATCATGTTTAAAATTAAACATATTTCAAGTTGTTCATACATGCAGTGGTTCATCCACCTACAGAGCTTTGTTGGACGCTTTGACCACTGGCAGCAGCCTCAGAAGAGCCTCCTCTGAAGCAGAGTATTTCTTCAGGTCAAACACGTCCAGATCTTTTTCTGATGATAGTAAGATGAAGACCAGAGCTGACCACTGAGCAGGAGACAGTTTATCTGTGGAGAGACTTCCTGAACTCAGGTACTGTTGGATCTCCTCCACTAGAGAACGGTCATTCAGTTCATTCAGACAGTGGAACAGATTGATGATTCTCTCTGAAGACAGATTCTCACTGATCTTCTTCTTGATGTACTCAACTGTTTCCTGATTGGTCTGTGAGCTACGTCCTATCTGTGTCAGCACGCCTCGTAGGAGAGTCTGATTGGTCTGCAGTGAAAGACCCAGGAGGAAGTGGAGGAACAAGTCCAGGTGTCCATTTGGACTCTTTAAGGCCTCGTCCACAGCACTCTGGTAGAGATGTGTTAGTTTGTCTCTGGACACTTCAGACCACCAGGAGGAAATCAGTTGAGACCACCAGGATGTCGTGTAGTAGTCAGTAGTTCTATTAGAGGAACTGAAACTATTGGAAAACATGAATCCATCAGAGCAGCTGCACTGTGACACAAATAAAGAGGAAACACATTGATGTGAAGTTAAATAAAGCAAAGAGCTGCATGATTAATATGAGAGGCGTCATGTGACCATCAGAGATATTAGAGGAGAGAATATTACAGTTCATAGTAGGTGAGTCAGGTAAGTTGAGAGAGAGACAGTGAGGAGAGAGAACGAGGGAAAGATTTCTCTGGAACAGGAAGCTTGTGAATGAGATAAATGACCAATCAGTGGTCTGCAGTGTAAAACATGAAAACTAGACAGTGAGAACAGCTTTTAATCAACAACAGTCAGACTGTCAGGTTGCTTCCCACAGCAACTCAAAACCAGTTTGTCTCATATAAAAACGAATCTTTGGAGCAAATATATCAAATGATCCCAACTGAAGCCACAGAAAATAAACCATCTCAGAGCCTGATATGATCAATACACTTTATTTTAGGATGCACATTTTATCAAAAGTTATGTATTTTATTTTAAATGCAGCTTCATTCTACTTGAAATGAGAAAAGATTCACTGTTACAGTTGTGAACATCTGTGTTTAATAGACTGTTAGTTTCTTTCATGTTGTTGCTGTTTGAACTCATTCACACCTCAATCAACTGGATTCATGTTTCTATGTGTTGAAGCATCAATCAGCCTGAACAGCTGCTGCACTAATATTATTAACTTTATTAAAGCACATGAACTTTGTTTAGAAAACAGATACAAAGATTATTATTATTATTATTAATGATATGAATATACAGGATATAACATGTTGGATTAATAAACTTTAATTTATGATGGGCAGCTGAGTTCTTATGACCAAAGTACAATTAAAAATGAATAAAAAGGATTTAGGTTTTTATTGTTTTATTGGACTTTACAGCAGCCTACTTTCCTTTTCCACTGTATTTATATAACATATCTGTAATCATTCTACAATATTACTCTATAATATAATATTCTATGGTGTTTCTATAATATTAATATTTCTCTGCACTACAGTAACATCACATTGTAAATATCACATATGGTCACATATAGCAACATGATTTCCAGCTGTGATTGTTGGTAAACTCATTAATGTGAGACCTGACGTGTCTGTGATTACTGGATATCTGATATCTGATCAATGATCAATGATTCTGACCCTGCTGATGTCCTCCTGGATCAATCTCCAGCTCTGATTGATCACCTGCACCACATCATCATTATCATCATCTTCATCATCAGCCTGGAGCCACACACACTTATCTGATCAATAAATCTGTAACAATTTGTCTTCATGTAAAACAGTAAAAATACATTATTATTTGTCTGTGTGGACATTTATACACTATTAATACATATATCACTATTCTATTAATATACTAAAACTGAACTATTTTAACTTCATGTTCAAACTATAACAGAATGAATAATAAAGAAAATGTGGAAAATACATTTTTGTAAATAATTTCTTTATACATGTTGTACTTATTGTAAATAAACATGTTGTAAATAAAGTTATTATTATCACTTGCATGATGTTAGTGACATATTTGAATATTTTAACTGTAAAATCTAAACTTCCTGTTATAATTCTATTGAAAATGAAACATGTTTAAATAAATATGAATATTGATGAATTGGGGCCCTGGTGGCCGTGGATATGTCTCCATCACTGGTTTCTAAAATAGAGGAAAGTGGAACTTTAATTATTAGAAACTAAATTAAAGTCTTTTAACATGTTTAATTGTAATTTCATTATAATGAGTTAATTACTTTGCTTTTAAATTATACATTGTAAAACTCAAAGTAAAAAAATGTTAAATTTTCTAATTAATAATTGTATTTCTTTGATCTTTAAATGTTTGATGATTCGGCCACATTTAAAAAGGATATAAAGCATCAAGAGCTCTGATTATTTTTATAGGTTATATTTTGCTCACATGGTGCGACTTCCCAAACACAGCTGTGTTTCATCAAATCACCACAAACTAACCAACATACAGGAAACTTGGGCCAGATGTTTCAGTACAGGTGAACTCAGTCCTGTTTCCTGAGAAAACGTATTGGACGTCTGACAGACTCTTTTTATTTTTCTCTGTTCATTTTTTTAAACATTAATTTATGATTAAAAACAACAAAGTCTAATAAAGAAGGACTGTAAAACATCACAATGTGAGAAATATACACTGTAACAAATTTCCCTGTAAAATGACAGTAAACTACTGGCAGCTGTAGTTGCCAGCTTTTTACCATTTTTTTACAGTGTCACTACCATAATTTACTTCAACAGTTAATTGCTGAAAACATTATTCCAGTATTCTGCTGTAGAATGTGAGGTTTACAGTTTGATACTGTAGCTAGGCCTGCAGTAATATGTTGTATGTAGGCTATTATGAATTATGAAAGGTGTAGGTATAGACCAGGCCAGACTAACGTCAGCATTCACTGATGTGTAGTTCAAGAGAAAACAGCCATCCTAAAATAATCTTTAAATTTGACTTGCAATACCTGTAATTCAAACTTCCAACTGAAGAACGTTACCTGAAAATGCCCTCTTGTGCCTGCCAGGTGCTTGCTAGGATTATACCAATTTAATGTTAGCAAAAATTAAATGTAGTCACTAACTGGGTAACCAGATGCACAAATGTAACTATATTTTCTTAGTATGACTGGCCTTTTGATTTGATTCCACAAGGGAGGATGAACGATGATACATATGATGTTGATGGTTGCATGTGGCTCCTGTCCCTTTTGGTTCCAAATGCATCAAAATTTACAGTATTTTACCATATTTAGAAAGAACAGTACCTTACCTTACTGTTAGAATTTAGTTGTATTTTTATAGCAATTTATTACACTGTATGTAACATCTGTAAAGATCACGTCTGCTGAATTAATTCTGTTATAAATGTTCTAATTAGAGAAAAACACAAGTAGTGTAGTAGAAGTAGAAGTAGTATAACATTACACATCGATGTAAAAAACAAGTGATGTTCTCTGAATAAGTAGTGAATGAATATTTTTATTCAAGTGTAAAACAGCCAAAGCTGCCCAGCAAACATGAGCTTACAAGACTGTAAGAATATTAGGCATTAATTAATATAAAACCTTGTATAATCAGGGAACTCCTCCTATAAGGAACATTTAATGTCCAGAGGAAACATCAAAGCTTGAATTTAATTCTCAATTTGATCAATTAATCAATCACATAACCAGTCACTTATCTGATTTAACAATTAAAGTATGATTGTCTATAAGGTTAATAGATCAGAAGTTAAACACTTTTTCATTTTAAAAATATGTGATATGTGATTTTAAAAATATGATTGCATAATTACCATATACACATTCATTAACTCTTATGACAGTTAAAATATCAATTTGAAGTTCTAACCTATCAATAGACGGCAGTAGTGTCACATATTGTAAAATACATACAGCTATCAAAGTTATACCTTTTTTATGTATTTCTATGACAAACAACATTAAGTGATTTACATAATGATTAGGCATTTAATGCTGACAAATTCAGATTTGTCTCAGATTTGCAGAGAGACTCAATGAGTGTCATTGTGAGTTAGAGTTTATGACTCTTGTCTGTGTAGATAAGGAAAGAGATTTTCTGTCCATTATCAGTCCTTTCTCCTGGGTCAAATGACTCCAAAGTCATTTATGCTTTTAGTTTAGGCCATAATTTAGTTATTGGTCAGAAATGGTCTCTCAGGAGGTCTATTCAATCTCCATTTTGTCACAGTGTTTAACTTTGGTCAGTGTCATGTTGGCAAAGAAGTCAGTTTGGGGGTGAACAGTACACTTCCTTGGGTGTCTGCATTCACCCCCTAAATTTGAAATTAAAGATTTTTTGATTTATCCCATTAAATTAAATAAAACAGCATAGTGTCCGACAAGACAATATTTACATCACCTGCAGAGGCAAGAAAAACTGAAGGAAAGCAACCCATACATGTTATTATATACATACATGTCAGACACATTACATCAGATAGAAACATACATTGATGTTCATGATTTAACACAAACTGAGCTGATGTCAAACAGACTGGGATGTCTGCTGGACATTTTCAGGAAAAACTTCACTTTAAGATCCTGATAAAATGGAATAACTAACAGCCACTAACAGCTACTAGATGCTGCTCCAAGAAAACTTTACTGAAGTCAATCAGAGTCAACACAGTTTTTACACATAAATTCAGCCCAGAGGAGATCATTTCACTACTTCTAATAGAAACAATATTCTGACATTAAAGCACAGTCAGTGATCCAAATGAAACCGGAGTGAAACCTCGTCCACCATCAACATTTAAACACAGGAAGCTGCTGTCACTTCCAGTTTCTGTTGTTCACTGGTGAACAGAGTGAACAGTGATTTCAGCAGCTGTCTTCAGTCAGCAGTGTGACTGTTTGTCTACACAGGAGGAGACTCTTCCTCAGACAGAGGACACAGAGACACTGAGGAATCAAGAGACCACCAGAACCCAAACCCAGCACACAGAGGCTGAGTGAATGTGGTGTTGAAGGTGTGGAGGTGGATCAGTGTGTCAGAGGAGACTCTGTAGAAGGACAGAGTGCCAGCAGGACAGTCCACATACACTGCTACTCTGTTAGAGACAGAGGAGGAGGAGGAGGAGGAGGAGGAGGGGATGGATGTTTCTCTGCTATTGTGCCAGACATAGTAACCACCATCAGAGCACCTCAGACTCCAGGACTGATCGTTCCATCCAAACAAACAGTCATCACTGTTTCCTTTCCTGCTGATTCCTCTGTAAGTCACTGATATATGAACTCTTCCTCTCCACTCGACCTCCCAGTAACAGCGACCAGTCAGACCATTTCTACACAGCAGCTGAGGCCAGTAGTCAAATCTGTCTGGATGATCAGGATATGACTGATTCTCTCTCACATATGTCACCTTCCTGTTGTTGTCAGACAGTTTGAGTTTTCTGTTTACTGTGTTTGTGTCCAGTGTGAGTTCACAGAAATCTGATCAAGAGAAGAAGAAACAACACAGCAGCAGTTTATCATCTGACACACCTGATGGATTTATTCTCAAGTTTAATGACACATTTTGTCAGTAATGTTTTAATGAATAAAAACCACAAAGACCAACTTTGTATTTAAAGAGAAACTGACTGTGTGCTGTTTAGTTGTCATGAATCAAATTAAATCCACACTTACACTTTTTCAGATAAAGTCTTGACCTGAGCTCTCTACCATGGTCCAACCTGGAGGAAGAAACACAGTCAGAATGATTTTCTATCCAACATGAGTCCTAACTGCTGTTCAACATGAAGCAGTGTTCCTCAGTTTGTCAGAGTGACACAGAAACAGGCTGCAACTCATCTGTCTCAACTGTCTGCTGGATTCTTTCACTGAAGTCTGAGAGGAAAAGACGTGAAGAAGAAGATGTGATGTACAAATATGTCCTCAGACATGATGAATCAGAATATTAAATATTGACCTCTGCATGTTGTGCTGAGGATAGAGCCTGTCATGACTTCAATATTAAAGGAGACTTTACTTCAAGGTGAAAATTAAGTTATCAGAGAATAAATGCAGCTATAAGACAGCAAAACATTTTAATGCAATTATATGCATCTGCTCATTCATTAACTTTGAATTTACAATTATACAAAATATAATAATAACAATAACAATAACAATAATAACACACACACTAACACACACACACACACAAGCCTCTTTTATACAGAGAACCCGCTTTACAGCCATAAAGAGGATTCATCTTTGCTTGTTTACAGTGAACCACATAAAGGAAAGATTCTCTAAAAGATAGAAATTACAACAATCTCAATCAACTCTATAGATAATTAATACAGCAGGACTCACCAGTCACTTGAAAACTTTCTGTAATGGCTGCCTGCGTGAGCCCCGCGTGAGCCCCGCGTGCCCCACAGCATGAAGAAATACCTGCGCTTACTGGGTGATATGATGACATCACCTGGGGGTGTCCCAGTCACCACAAATCACATTTTGATTTATTTATTTGTGCCATGTATGTTTTCTATGAGCAGCCAAGGACCCAGCAGGTCCTGATTTAATGATAACATTATAATTACTCATTTGTAATATTTTATGAACTAAAAATTACACCTCTCAAAAATGGAAGGGCCTGCAGAGAAGGTCCTGAAGGTCCTGACGGACCTCCTCTGTTCAATACAATAATTCAATATTGAAAAAAGATTTCAAGGTGAAGATTAAGGAGTAACTTTGAAATTAGAGAATAAATGCACCTTTATGGCAGCAAAACATTTTAGTGTAATTATATTCATTTGTTCATTCATTTGGTTTGAATATAATAATAATAATAATAATATAATAAATAATGATAATAATAATAATAATAATAATAATAATAATAATAATAATAATAATAATAATAATGACAATAGTTGAAAGACACAATGAGAAGCAACAACAAGAAGTTAGAAAGTTCTTGATAAAGTTACAAAGTTACATCTTCTTTATAATAAACAGTAAATACATCAGTATAATAAAATAATAGATGGACTCTCCTCTGATGAGTTCAGGGACACCAGGAGAACATGAAAGTTTAACAGAAGAATAACTTTAGGTCGACTAACTAGCTTCTTCCAGAGGTTTCACTCACATCACATGATCTTCAAACTATTACATCCATGATCAAGAATGAACTACTATGTTCAGCATCAAAGTTCTTTACCTGAGAGTGTCCACCTGTCTGTCCGTACCTGAGAGTGTCCACCTGTCTGTCCTCACCTGAGAGTGTCCACCTGTCTGTCCTAACCTGAGAATGTCCACCTGTCCGTCCATTTGCTGAGAATGTCCACCTGTCTGTCCGTACCTGAGAGTGTCCACCTGTCTGTCTGTACCTGAGAGTGTCCACCTGTCTGTCCGTACCTGAGAGTGTCCACCTGTCTGTCCTCACCTGAGAGTGTCCACCTGTCTGTCCTAACCTGAGAATGTCCACCTGTCCGTCCATTTGCTGAGAATGTCCACCTGTCTGTCCATACCTGAGAGTGTCCACCTGTCTGTCTGTACCTGAGAGTGTCCACCTGACTGTCCATACCTGAGAATGTCCACCTGTCCGTCCATTTGCTGAGAATGTCCACCTGTCTGTCCATACCTGAGAGTGTCCACCTGTCTGTCTGTACCTGAGAGTGTCCACCTGACTGTCCATACCTGAGAATGTCCACCTGTCTGTCCGTACCTGAGTGTGTCCACCTGTCTGTCTGTACCTGAGAGTGTCCACCTGTCTCTCCATACCTGGATGTGTCCACCTGTCTGTCTGTATCTGAGAATGTCCACCTGTCTCTCCATACCTGAGAGTGTCCACCTGTCTACCTGTCTCTCCAAACCTGAGAGTGTCCACCTGACTGTCCATACCTGGATGTGTCCACCTGTCTGTCTGTACCTGAGAGTGTCCACCTGTCTCTCCATACCTGAGAGTGTCCACCTGTCTGTCCATACTTGAGAGTGTCCATCTGTCTCTCCAAACCTGAGAATGTCCACCTGACTGTCCATACCTGACAGTGTCCACCTGTCTACCTGTCTCTCCATACCTGTGAGTGTCCACCTGTCTGTCAATACCTGAGAGTGTCCAGTCTCCAGTGTGGATCCTCCAGTCCAGCAGACAGCAGCTTCTCTACTGCATCTCCTGGATGAATGTAGCTCAGGTCAAGCTCTCTCAGATGGGAGGGGTTGGAGTTCAGAGCTGAGACCAGAGAAGCACAGCCTTCCTCTGTGATCAGACATCCTGACAGACTTGAAATATAAAAAGGTTAATAAGACAGTGTGTTTTAGACATAAAAGTACCAGAATCCTACAGATATGATGCAGAATAATTGGCATTAATCTGAATGTAAAACAACATGCAAATGATCAACTGTATGAAAATTCTCTCAGAGTCAGCTTTATTGTCAGTGTTCAAGACAACGAAATTATAGACGCTGTATCCTGACCTGAGAGTTTCCAGTAAACAGTGTGGACTCCCCAGCCCAGCAGAGAGGAGCTTGACTCCTGAGTCCTGCAAGTCATTGTTACTCAGCTCCAGCTCTCTCAGACTAGAGGACTGGGAGCTGAGAACTGAGGACAGAGCTGCACAGCTTCTCTCTGAGAGGTTACAGCCGCTCAGCCTGAAGAAGAATTATTGTTTAGCACAAACAGAATTGTTTGTCATTAATAAAAATTAAACATATTTTACATTATTCTTCACATTAATTATATCCACTTACAGAGCTTTATTTGAAGCTTTGACCACTGGCAGCAACCTCAGAAGAGCCTCCTCTGAAGCAGAGTATTTCTTCAGGTCAAACATGTCCAGATCTTTATCTGATGACAGTAAGATGAAGACCAGAGCTGACCACTGAGCAGGAGACAGTTTATCTGTGGAGAGACTTCCTGATCTCAGGTACTGTTGGATCTCGTCCACTAGAGAATGATCATTCAGTTCATTCAGACAGTGGAACAGATTGATGCTTCTCTCTGAAGACAGATTTTCATTGATCTTCTTCTTGATGTACTCAACTGTTTCCTGATTGGTCTGTGAGCTACTTCCTGTTTGCGTCAGCAGACCTCGTAGGAGAGTCTGATTGGTCTGCAGTGACAGACCCAGAAGGAAGCGGAGGAACAAGTCCAGGTGTCCATTTGGACTCTTTAAGGCCTCGTCCACAGCACTCTGGTAGAGATGTGTTAGTTTGTCTCTGGACACTTCAGACCACCAGGAGGAAATCAGTTTAGACCACCAGGATGTTGTTTGTTTTTCTGCCAGCAGATTGACTCCAGAGTTGATGCATGTCAGATGGACATGAAGAGCAGCCAGAAACTCCTGAACGCTCAGATGGACGAAGCAGAACACCTTGTTCTGGTACAGCCCTCTCTCCTCTTTAAAGATCTCTGTGAACACTCCTGAGCACTTTGAGGCTGCTCTGATATCGATGCCACACTCTGTCAGGTCTGATTCATAGAAAATCAGGTTGCCTTTCTGCAGATGCTCAAAAGCCAGTTTTCCCAGAGACTCAATCATCTTCCTGCTCTCTGGACTCCAGTGTGGATCTGTCTCAGCTCCTCCATCATACTTGACGTTCTTCAGTTTCAACTGAACCACCAGGAAGTGGATGTACATCTCAGTCAGGGTCTTTGGCAGCTCTCCTCCATCTCTGCTTTTCAACACATCCTCCAGAACTGTAGCAGTGATCCAGCAGAAGACTGGCATGTGGCACATGATGTGGAGGCTTCGTGATGTCTTGATGTGGGAGATGATTGTGCTGGCCTGCTTCTTATCTCTGAATCTCTTCCTGAAGTACTCCTCCTTCTGTGGGTCAGTGAACCCTCTGACCTCTGTTACCATACTGACACACTCAGGAGGGATCTGATTGGCTGCTGCAGGTCGTGTGGTTATCCAGAGGCGAGCAGAGGGAAGCAGTTTCCCCCTGATGAGGTTTGTCAGCAGCACATCCACTGAGGTGGACTCTGTAACATCAGTCAGGATCTCATTGTTGTGGAAGTCCAGAGGAAGTCGACACTCATCCAGACCATCAAAGATGAACACAACCTGGAACTCTTCAAACCTGCAGATTCCTGCTTCTTTGGTTTCAGTAAAGAAGTAATGAACAAGTTCCACCAAGCTGTACTTTTTCTCTTTCAGCACATTCAGCTCTCTGAAAGTGAATGGAAATGTGAAGTGTATGTCCTGGTTGGCTTTGTCTTCAGCCCAGTCCAGAGTGAACTTCTGTGTTAAGACTGTTTTCCCAATGCCAGCCACTCCCTTTGTCATCACTGTTCTGATTGGTTCATCTCTTCCAGGTGAGGCTTTAAAGATGTCTTCTTGTCTGATTGTTGTTTCTGGTCTGTCTGGTTTCCTGGATGCTGTTTCAATCTGTCTGACCTCATGTTCATCATTGACCTCTGCAGTCCCTCCCTCTGTGATGTAGAGCTCTGTGTAGATCTGATTCAGAAGGGTTGGGTTTCCTGCTTTAGCAATCCCCTCAAACACACACTGGAACTTCTTCTTCAGGTTAGACTTGAGTTTATATCGACACTCTGCAGCACAAGCTCCTGAATGAACAAACAACAAATGAAATCAATCAGATGATTCTACACTAAATTGGTAGAATGTAAACATTAAACTGCAGATGTTTATATTTTCCTCCACTATGAAATCTATTCAGCTCATCAGTTGAGGACAAACAGTTTCTGACTGTTTTCAGCTCAGAAGAATTCATAGATTGATGCGGATGTGTGCATCATACTAACAGCAGAGATTGAAATATAAACCTCTCCCATGTTGCCTCCATTTCCTCTCCATCATGTTAAATCTGTTAAAATCCTCTTACTGCTCTGCAGACAGTCAGCCAGCTCCTCCTGCTTCATTCTCCTCAGGAAGTGCAGTATGATCTTCAGAAATGCCTCTTTGCTGCTCCTCCTCTGCTCTTCATCCTCACTGTCCAACACCTCCTCATCCTCACTCTGACTCTCTAAGCATTCTGGGTAATCTGAGCTCAGAACCTTCTGCATCTTCTTCATCTCGTTCTTCACAAAACTGATGATGTTCTCCTCCAGCAGCTGGAACTGAATAAAATGTAAATTTAACTGGTAGAAGTCAACATCAGATCATCTGTGACAGACTGAAAACCTGCTGGTCTACAGAGTGCAGCATGGAGACTGTTAGGACCAGAATGGTAGTTTAGTATTTAGTCTGTGGCTGTTGTAGTTAGCAGTAGTAGCTGTGCTTTACATTTACACACCATAAATATGGAGTCCAGGTGTGTTTGATGCTGCTGGACAGACTGACCACTGAGAACCTCTGAGCTCTGCTGATGAACTCTGTGAAGAAAAGATGAAGTCTTAGAATAAATAATGACATCAGTGTAAAAGGTGTTGTGTTCTATCACAGTGGATCCACGTAAAACACTCGGCTGTTCTGTCTTACCTCTGATCATTTGTCTCTGTAAAGACTTTGTTCCTCTGTTTTAAAAAGTGTTATACAGATAAAGTTTGTGGTTTTCAGGAAAGCGTCTGTAGGAGGAGTGTGTGTGTTTGTAGTTATGAGAACCTTGTGTGTAAAAACAGTATTAGTCACTGAGGTCAAGAATTTATTTTTACATCAATGATATGTCTTCTTATGAGAGTTGGATAATAACAGACACAAACATTTTACAGTCTGACCTCTGATCAGCAGACTGATGTCCACGTTTGAAGGTAATAGGTCGAACGATAGACCGGTCACTCTTCATGGACACACAGCTGGGTTCAGGAGAATCTGGTCTCTGCTGATGGATCCTGATGGAAACAGAGAAATGATAAAAACAAGTGTAACTTACAGTGTTGATCTTGAACGTTGTTGTGTTGGTGTGTAGTTTTGTGTCGGTGAACTTGAACTTCCTGCTCAGATTCACATACAGCTGCTAGTTTAGTTGCTTCCTGCTGCTGCAGACTCACCATCCTGGTGGTGTGAGGCTCATTGATGCCTGTCTGCAGCTTCTCCTGGACTATTTGGCATCTGTCCTGATCTGGGCCTTGTCATAGTAAATGGTGTCTGATCCTGCTTCAACTATCACTACTGTCCCCATAAACCTCAATCAAGATTCAGAGTCTTCCACAGCTACCTTCCTCACTGAAGAGTTAAACAATTCAAATTGTCAGATTATTTACAAGAAGTTGTACTTTTGATCATCTTTTACTGTTTTGTTTATCTTAATAACATACTGTTGCACGTCAGTATTGACTCAGTGTGTTTCTGTAAAAAGATCACATGTCTTGTATTAACTCAGATACTTAATGTGTTTGCTGTGTGTTTGCTTATATATCATTTATAATCAAGATTATCTTGAAAGTGACATGTTTTTAAAAGGTATAACAGACGTCCGGGTCAGACAGGACGTCAGCTGGACCATTTTAGAAAGTAGATCATATTAAGTTGTTAATCTCAGCATATAGCAGAATGTACACTGTATACAGAAACATTAGCAGAATAGTTAAATAGTCCCGTTGATGATGGTAAAGACATATTTTGACGTTGCTGGAACATCCAGGTAACATCACGGATAGCAGCAAAACTTTCACTGTGGAACTATTTTTGATTCATTACTTCTTGATTAAGTTTTGCTGGGATAATATAATCAAGCTGCAATAGAATTTCATTCTCTACAACAGAAACATGTAAATATGTTGCACATATGCAGATGAGAACAACTTTATCGTGAGTTCAGCTTCGTTAAAACACAGTTGAGGTGATCACAGAGAGCAGGACGGTCAGAACAGGTTTAACATCAAACAGGAACAGTTTGCCAGTCTGTTCCCTCGGTTCAGTCTGTTAGTGCAGATTTCCACATCAATATTCTTTTTCTACCAACTGACCCCTGGGGGCCTCTGTAGTTTGTGCATCGAGGATAACTCTAGTTTATTACAAGTTTGGTCTTATTTTCTGAGTTTTGTCCCTCATTTATATCAGAACTAACAACACTGGGATCATTAAATTAATTCCTGAAATGTGGGACCACAGTGACATCACTACAAATAAATCTGAAGAGTCAAGAAACATGAACAGTCAGACAATCAGTCATAACTATCATATCAATCTTAAAACATACTGTGATCTGATAATGTGGTGATATAGTTAATGTTTTTAAGACTACAGAGAAAAGAATGAGACGTGATTAATGAGTTCATGACAAACAAGGGGTGATGGAGAGAAACAAATATTTTATATTCTTACCTCTGATCAGCAGATTTATGTCCACTTTGGAAGGCAGTAGGTCGACCCATAGACTGGTCACTCTTCATGGACACACAGCTGGGTTCAGGTCCAGATCCAGCAGAGTCTGGTCTGTGCTGCTGCTCTGGGCTTCAACACAACACACACAGAGCTTTGAGTGTGAATAATGATGGTGCAGTGATGTGAGTGGAGAACAGTGATGGACAGTTAGAGATCCTCATCTCACCTCTGAGCTTTGGTCTGGCTGTCATGTTCCCCACACAGAGAGCTTTTAGAGGGAGGGACTCCCTCCTCTCTGTCCTCACACTGATCCATAGCAGAGAAACACCTTCACACAAACACAACAACAAGCTCATTCATTACAACAAGCTGCACATCACAGAGCCACACTGCTGTCTATCACACTGTCATTCTTTATTCTACCACCAGATGGAGCCAAAGTCAGTCATTACTTTAAGATTTCCACTGTGGATACATGTTGAAGAAACTGCATTAACTATATTCCTTTTTATACAGTTGTATTTTTGTCCACTAGAGACTCATATGCAGCAAGTTATAGTTCACTTCTGTTTAAAAACTGATGACATGATATATTTTTATTCAGCTGTGTGGCAGAAAGAAGGAAATACTCACCAGGTGAATTCAGATCCACATCTGGTCACAGAGTCGTTCTACCTTCACCTGTAGAGGAAACACAGAGAGAAGCTGCAGCTGATTCTCCTTCATCAGTCCTTCATCATCAATCTGAGGACGCTGTCACTCTCTCATAACTTCACAGTCAAAGTCCAAAACCATAAAGATGATATTAAACCAGTGAACCTTGCAGCAGAGTTCAGCTCCAAACACACAGGAGGAACCTGCCAAGACTCTCTGTGAAGACATTAAACAATCTCACAGTGCCGCAGTATTCTGATTTACCTGGAAACTGATGTTCATCTGTCCACAAACTAATGTCATTGTTGTCTGTCTGATGTAAACAGAACAACAAAGAACTGAACTTGTGTTCTGTGTGATCAACATCATCTGTATATTTTTACCTTTACATGCACACTACTGCCTGTTGTGTCTGATTTTAATCATGTCCAGGATATGATATGTAACATAATCAGGTTATTGATCTCTGTATGATTCTAACATTATCCAGGTTATTGATTAACTGATTCCTCCACATTGGAGACAGTCTCTGTTTTTTCTCTACAGCTGCAGGTATCTGACCACACTCACCTGTCTGACCTTGTTTAATGATCAAATATTTATCTTATTTTTCCTTCATTATACAACTTACTGTGCACAATCATTAAAACAGTATAGATGTTTTACAGCTGAATGCTTGGGCATTAAAAGAATGCACAAGACTTTACTGGATACTGAGCCACGAGGAGAGCAACAGAAAAGATAGTTGAACTTTATAAACCAGGAAAAGGATATAAAAAGATATCCAGAGATTTGAAAATGCCAATCAGTGGAAATGAAGTTGATACCAAACCACAGTCAGGTAGAACAACAAAGATTTCAGCTACAACTGCCAGAAAAACTGTTCAGGTTGCAAAGAAAATCAACATAACTCATCACTATAACAACCATCTCTACTGGTATCACATCATTTAACACAAACATGATGAAAACTGTTGGTTACGTTACCTTTAGATGCTGAAAATCATCTGAATCAAGCTGATGAGTGAAGATGAAATTAATCAGCAGCTTCAACAGGAAACCAACCAGAAGAAGAACAAACATGTAACTGACAGCAGGAAGATTTTAAGGTCTTTGATTCTCAAACAGTCTCAACTCTCTGTATTAATTTTTAACCTGAATCATTCTTTAAGGAAATCTGAACAGAACAGCAGCTCTGAACTTTGGAACAAAGAATCTGGAACAAAAGTCAAATATTTACAGTTTGAATCTTTATCAGTTGGATCATAAAGTCTGATGTTTGACTTTTATTCCAACAATTAAATAAAAAGTGTTGAGATGCATTAATGCAGTCTGTTGTATCTCTGTGATATGTGCAAAAATAAATTGTTCTTTCTGTTCTTCATTATTATGATTCATTATTATAACATCTGTTTCCTCAGACACACTGGAGACAAACATTAAACTCTGTTTAACCAGTAAAACCATTGAAATGAAAAACCTCTTTTTAAGAGTCCTGGCTGAGAGCGGCAGCAACAACGATGATTACAGACAAACAACATAAAACACATAACACATAAATATATCATGTCTCATAAATACATCACAGTAATAGAGTGAAAACACTGCAGTACAGTCATATAAAATATTACATCCTGAAGAAAACAACCCAGCAGCTGTCTGGATAAAACTAAGAGAAATAAAATGAATAAAATCAACCTGAAACAACGACTCAATGAGACACATTCAGCTGTAAAATTCCTCTAAAACAGCGACACACAGATTGTGCAGCAATTATTTTAATTCCTGAGGAGGAAACAAGTTTTACTGTTTGAAAATCAAGTTGCAGAAGATTCATACACATAAAATAATAAATTAATAAATATGAGTCCTGGGAACAAAGAGCAGCTGTAACCCAAGAATGACTTTATAGAGGTTAAAGAGGAGCAGCCGACTCGGGTATAGAGCTCCATGATATACAGTATCCAGGGAATCTATACTGAGAAGTTGCATGTATGTACAGTTCATCCCGACAGCTAAACAAAGGAAGGAAAACATCCAGTCATGTCATGAGTCATCAAGGATAGAGTGTTTATAAGACAATAAAAACAACAGCAGGGATCCACTAGTTTCTTCTTAGAATATGTTAATACCATAAAACCTTTTTTAGCATCAAGACGAGTTTTACGTCATGCAGAGGTTTTTGGACAGTGTTTAAAGTGAATTAAGTTTGGTGCAGTGCAGTAAATAACAGCATATCTGTGTAAAAATATTGACAAAGAGAGTTTATATAAATACAGAATAACAGCGGTCCCAGGACTGATCCTTGAGGAACACCGTTAGAAACTAGAAGCCGTCAGTTTGGACTCACTGACAGATAACTGTCATCACTGTCTGGTTCAGTGAGCAGTTCATGTCAGAGAAGCAGACGCCAAACCTGCTAAATGTAATTATGGAAATCACAAACCTCC
Organism: Thunnus maccoyii; assembly: GCF_910596095.1. Classification (NCBI taxonomy): domain Eukaryota; kingdom Metazoa; phylum Chordata; class Actinopteri; order Scombriformes; family Scombridae; genus Thunnus; species Thunnus maccoyii. The sequence goes on along the minus strand of NC_056549.1, from coordinate 493,632 downwards.
TTAATACCACATGGTGAAAAGTACATTTACTCAAGTATTCTTCATCTCAGGGCTCTTTCTACATAGAGCAGGTCTAGACTGAACTCTTTAATTTACAGAGACCCAACATTCCTCCATCAGCAGCAGGAAAACCTCAGTTTTTCCTCCAGCGGTAAGAGAAAACTACCACCATTGCCAATACCAACATTCTCAATTAGAGAAAGGATGAAAATAAGGCACAAAGGAGGTTTTAATTTGAACCCAAATCACTAAATCCAAGATGTCTGAGATGAAATATGTATTCCAACAAAAGCAGGACACGTCATCCTCCAGAGAAGTTTTTATAACTTATATTCTGAGACTAAAAACATGTTGAGTTGATCAGTTTGAACCTGTTAGAAAAGCAGCCGGTCGATGACTGAAAGTTGATGGAAACATGCAGACCAGCAGAGATCTGATGTTGTGTTTGAGTTCAGTGATGTTTTCAGTTGATCAGATTTCTAATATTCAATTTGTTTTTGTGATAAAGTGGGTGAGAATACACCATTTGTCCCTACTTTCACCATCAATGCCACACAGCTTACAAATTTAACCATGCTTGTTAATTGTTTGTTTAGCCATGATCAATCTGTAACTTGCAGACTCATACTATCCCGGGTTTGTTTGTGGTTTGTTTGGTTACAGTTCACATACCAGCAACATTTTTGGTTAAAGTAAAACACAGACAAGTATTGTTAAGTTTAGTTATTGTTTATTGGGTTAAGTCAGCATTTCATAATTCAATCCTATTCTTTCTGTGCTAATTACCATACTCACCATGTGCTCCACAGACAAAAGGAAGAGGCACCCAACAATGGCCTGTATTTATACACTGGGTGACATCATTGGTGATGTCAACAATAATAATCATAATAGAAATGTTACTAATAATAATAATAGCAGGTGTGGGCATCAAGCAGGACCACATCAGCACAGGGTCTGCAACCACAGTCCATGGAAGCCCGCAATCCATGACCAGGATCCACAGGGACCTGCAAGACAAAAGCAGAAAAACGAGGAAGAAGCAAAGTTAGTGACATGCATTGATGTTACATGAATACATACAGATGGAGAGGAGGAGGAGGAGAGAGGAGCTCAGTGCATCATGGGAAGTCCCCCAGTAGTCTAGGCCTATAGCAGCATAACTAAGGGCTGATCCAAGGCGAGCCTGGTCGGCCCTAACTATAAGCTTTATCAAAAAGGAAAGTTTGAAGCCTACTCTTAAACACAGAGAGGGTGTGAGTGTGTGTGTGTGTGTGTGTGTGTGTGTGTGTGTGTGTGTGAGTGTGTTGGAGTCTCACCTGGAAAGCTATTACATCATCCCCCGAGGCTCCGCCCACATCTGAGTCACAGGTGTTCTGCCATCTCAGCCAATCACAGCGATGGACACACCAGAATATTACCACACACACACACACACTCACACACACACTCACACACACACACACACACACACACACACACACACACACACTCACACACACACACACACACACACTCACACACACACACACACACTCACACACACACACACACACACACTCACACACACACACACACACACACACACACACTCACACACACACACACACACACACACACACACACACACACACACTCACACACACACACACACACACACACACACACACACTCACACACACACAAACACACACAGAAGAACGTGTGTGTTTGTGTTGCACGTCAGTCGCCATGGTAACACAACATGAGGTCACACCAACAGACTCCATTAAACTTGATGCTGCCTGAAGTTTTTAATTAACTTCAAAGTATCAAGTTAAGTTCGTCTTGTTTTGCTTTTTCTTTATTTTATTGATCGTTGTGATTTTAACTTGTTGCTGTTATTGTGTCGACTGCAGGAGAAAAGATCCCAATAAACTAGAGAATACATTTCCTGAAAGCTGAAATAAATAAAACGTTGATGAAAACACTGCAGACTTGTTCAGCATCTGTACAGTTTTATCACCGTGGAATATTTCATTACAGAGATTTGACGGTTAATAAATAGTGTGATGGTGTTTTATTAATGACCACATGGTGGAGCTGTTGGTGCCGTGATGTCTGCAGATTCTCATGGAGAACTTATGTACCGAGTTTCATTTGATTAAAGACAACAGAACAGCAGAAATATCATGTTATGATGTTAGTTTAGCTCCTGAATGAACAACAATCCAAAAGTTTCAATCCAGTTCAGTACTGAGGAGTTCTGGCCTGTTAAATGCATCAATTAGTTTAGTAACTAATTACAGACAAACAGTGATTGATACCAAAAACAAACTCATTATTATCATGTTTTAACATGTTCAGCATTTCCACAAGTGACGACTGTCCATCACTGATCAATACTGCAGCACTTTCAAACATTCCTCAAAAGACTTTCCATTATACATTTAAATACTTTAGAAAATTATATAAAATCACTGGAATATGCCAGAAAGAAGAAAAATAACAGCATGAATGTCCTTAAAGAGCTGTCAGTGTCTACGTCAACAAAAACAAGCAGCTGATCGTTGATTTTAGGGAAAAGGAGGCAAAGACACACAGTCGTGTCTTCATCAGTGGAGCTGAGGTGCAGCAGGTTTTAAGTTCCTGGGTATCAACATCACAGAGAACCTGTCATGGACATCACACATCTCCACCCTGTAATAAAGCTCAGAAACGACTTCATAATGAAACTTAAGAAGCTAAAATTCCATCTCAGGTTCTTGTGAACTTTAACAGCGGAGCAACATCCTGACTGGAAACATCACAAACTGGCATGAGATGTGCAGACTGGAAGATTAAAACCACCCAGAACATCATCATCAGCATCAGCATCAGCGGTCTCGGTGAGTCGAGGAGCCTTCAGAGCCCAAAGGATCCTGAAGACCACAGTCTGTTCACCCTGAAATATCTGCTGTCGTACCTCCAGACCACAGAGCAGCGTCTTTTCTCCTCAATTCATCCTCTGCACTACAACATAAAAATAGTTTTGTTTTCATGACTTATTGTTTGTTGATCCATTTATATCATTTCTGTTTTTGTGTCTCATATTAAGGGACTACAAACTACATTTCATTATACAACCTTGTGTTGTAAAATGATAATTAAAAATGAATCTTGAACCTTGAATCGTGTCTGACAACATGGTGGAAAGGACCATACGGAGAAATAAAACATTTCTCTTTACCTTTCGCTTTATCTGGTCTGTTTGTTATCGTGTCTCGTTCTGAAATCTCACAGAGTTGAGTTGTTGTTGAAATCAGCTAAATATTCAGCCATGACTCTGAAAATCTTCTAGATAACATTAAGCTTTCTGTCCTCCAACATAAAAACTCCTCCCAGCGCTCCTCTGTCCGTCTCTGTCATGGCTGAACGTGTTGAAGCTGTTCTATCAGTCGACGGAGGTCCTTTCCTTGGTGGTTGTTTGCTGGACACCAGCAACCAACAGGGTAGACAGACTGCTGAGGAAGGGGGGTCTGTACTGGGGACCAGTCTGGACCCAGTGAATGTGGTGGCTGAGAGGAGAGTGTTGGTCCAACTGGTGGCCATCGACGCCTCTCAGGGTTAGGGTTCAGCAACACACTCTTTATTCTCCTTGTGTTTTTCTATTCTGTGTATTGTTAGCATCCCTACCTGGATCAGATGGAGAACCTGTGTGCTGGTTCCAGGCTCACCATCTCTCTCTCTGCATGACCAAGATCAAGGAGATAGTGGTTTACAGATTACAGGACAAACCAGACACATCTCTGCATGAACAGGTCCTCAGTGGAGAGAGTGAGATGATACAAACACCTCGGAGCTCACTGAGGACCTCACAGTCAGACAGCTCACTCAGTCAACAGCAACAAACATCCAGGCAGCGTCTGTACCGCCTCAGACAACTGAGAAAACTCAAAGCATCACCAGCTTCTCTAAAACCTTTGACACTGCAGCCATCCAGACCATCGTGTCTGGGAGCATCTCTGCCTGGTACGACAGCTGCTGTAGGACATAAACACACCAGACAGGTACTGACAGACTCAGAGGATCAACTGGACTCCTCTCACTACCAGACTGTTTACACTGCTGACAGAAGCTTCAGCACTTAAAGATCAGACAGAAGCTGAGGAGCAGATTTCATCCTCATGTACAGGCTGCCAGAGCAAATACAGTGTATATAAGTATATAGTATATAGTATATATAGTGTATATAGTATATAGTATATAGTGTATATAGTATATAGTATATAGTATATATAGTGTATATAGTATATAGTATATATAGTGTATATAGTATATAGTATATAGTGTATATAGTGTATATAGTATATAGTATATATAGTGTATATAGTATGTAGTATGTAGTATATAGTATATAGTATATATAGTGTATATAGTATATATAGTGTATATAGTATATAGTATATATAGTGTATATAGTATATAGTATATATAGTGTATATAGTATATAGTATATAGTATATATAGTGTATATAGTATATATAGTGTATATAGTATATAGTATATATAGTGTATATAGTATATAGTATATATAGTGTATATAGTATATAGTATATAGTATATATAGTGTATATAGTATATAGTATATATAGTGTATATAGTATATAGTATATAGTATATATAGTGTATATAGTATATAGTATATAGTGTATATAGTGTATATAGTATATAGTATATATAGTGTATATAGTATATAGTATATATAGTGTATATAGTATATAGTATATAGTATATATAGTGTATATAGTATATATAGTGTATATAGTATATAGTATATATAGTGTATAGTATAGAGTATATATAGTGTATATAGTATATAGTATATATAGTGTATATAGTATATGGTATATATAGTGTATATAGTATATAGTATATATAGTATATATAGTATATAGTATATAGTATATATAGTGTATATAGTATATAGTATATATAGTGTATATAGTATATATAGTGTATATAGTATATAGTATATAGTATATATAGTGTATATAGTATATATAGTGTATATAGTATATAGTATATAGTATATAGTATATATAGTGTATATAGTATATAGTATATAGTATATATAGTGTATATAGTATATATAGTGTATATAGTATATAGTATATATAGTGTATATAGTATATAGTATATAGTATATATAGTGTATATAGTATATAGTATATATAGTGTATATAGTATATAGTATATATAGTGTATATAGTATATAGTATGAATAGTGTATATAGTATATAGTATATAGTATATAGTATATATAGTGTATATAGTATATAGTATATATAGTGTATATAGTATATAGTATATATAGTGTATATAGTATATAGTATATAGTATATAGTATATATAGTGTATATAGTATATAGTATATATAGTGTATATAGTATATAGTATGAATAGTGTATATAGTATATAGTATATAGTATATATAGTGTATATAGTATATAGTATATAGTATATAGTATATATAGTGTATATAGTATATAGTATATAGTATATATAGTGTATATAGTATATAGTATATATAGTGTATTCGACACAGTCAATCATGATGTTTAATATCAAAACTCTCTAAATGTAACTAAACACTGATTTGGAGACAAACTCTGCAGTTCTGCTTAATGACACCTAACATGAACAGTTCAGGCTGGCGGTGAGAACAGTGAGACAGGTTGTCAATATGTGTGATTGATTATTGATTGATTATGAAATACTGATGAAGGAGAATAAAAACAGAAAGTTTCTTCAGTGATGTCACATCGTTCACGTCATGTTTGAGTTTCTAACTTTGTTCACATCAACACCAAAACAACAGTGTTTTTGTGATTTCAGAAACAGGAAGCTGAAGGTGAAGAAACTCTTCTTCTGTCCTCCCGTCTCCTCGCACACAAAGCAGTCATGGCCGCCGGCCGCCGGTTGCCTGGTAACCGTCCTGGCAGAGCGGCGGCGTCAAGAGGCCCGGCGCTCAGATGAACGAGGAGACCGTGAACGCTGCTGCCAGCAGGCTTTGTTCAAACACACTAAACTTTATTTAACATTCAGATCGCAGACGCACAGACTCACTCAGTGATGTCATCGACCCCCCAAAACAGCCTCAGAGGGACCAAGATGGCGGTCGACCCCTCCCACCCCAGAAAGATTTATCCCAAAATAAAAGAAGACAGTTTCATAAACTCTGAATCAGAAACAACTTTATTGCTGAAAATGTTTTCACGTAAAAGGAAAAGAAAATAAATCCTTCAAAAGTCATGTGATCTAAATATAAAATAGAAATTTACAATAAAAATATGTCAAATGTTTTCTAAAGTGAAAAAATCTGACAGAGAAAATACAAACGTTCATAATATCACAAACCGAACACACGACTCATGATCACAGTTCACAGGTTTACACGAGGATCGAATATTCACATACATGCAGACGTTCCACACGAGGTTCTACAGTAGCGGAGGGTTCTCACAGGGTTCAGGTAGGTTCTCCACAGGGGGTCTTTATGAGGTTTCTGGGGCTCCACCCTTGCTCTTGAGATGCTCCAGGAGGTCTTGCCAGTGTTACTGAGACGGATTCAGGCGTTCCTCAAAGGGTCCAGAGGTTCCTGACAAAGTTCCAGGGTTAATAAGAAGGATTCAGAGGTTTATGAAATGATTCTTGGAAGGGTTTTAGAGGTTCCTCGTAGTTTCAACAGACTTCCAGTTCTTCCCAAGGAGGTTCCAGGAGTTCTTAAGGGGTTAAGAACTCAGGTTCAGAGTCTCTATAGAAGGTCCCAGAGGTCCTGACGTTCTTCACAGAGTCCAGGGTTCCAGCACTAGAAATAGGGTTCAGGTCGATGTAGGAGCAACACAACACTGTTAATGTTGCTTTGAGCCAGTTTTATTGTTATTTTTATTTTCCTGTTGGGTTATTGACCCAAATGAAAGCTTGTTATAATCTGTTCTTTTTAAACTGACATGTCAGGGTCAGGGTTTCTCATTGATTGTTAATAACTTGTGTATCTGTTGAATGTCGTCTGCATGTCGTTTTATACAAGAAACAAAACATTTGTGACAGTTTTCAGTGAAGCTTGTTGTGTGTAACGCTGGTCAGAAACAACAGATTGTTGAATGAAAGCTGATATTGAGTCAGTGCTTTATAACATCTGAACCCAGTGATTACTGAGTGTGACGAGGTTCGTGGGAAGGGTTCAGTGGTTTTAGAGGCTCCGTGTGTGTCGCTGCTTTCAGCCTCCAGCAGTCTGCTCTGGTCTTTATAATTTCTGCGTCTGTCCACCAGGTGTCTCCGGACTCCTTCCTGCTCACCTGTTCCCACTCAGCAACTGTCTGCACCTGCTCTCATTCATCGTTTCCTGTCTTCTTTTGAAATACTTCCTTCTTCTCCAGTTTCAGGTTCTTCACTTCCTGTCTGTGTGGTTGTCGACCCGCCCTGATCAGTTTCACCTGTCTCTCATTGTCTTTCCCTCTCTGGTGTATTTAATCTGTGTTCCTCTCTCAGTGTCAGTTCATCTTTGTATTCAGTATCAAGTGTTTCTTCCTCGTGTCTGGTTCTCCTTTGTCTCCTCGCTGGATTTTGTTTCCTTGATCTCCTGACTGACTTCCTGTGTATGAACCTTTGCTAGTAACAACAGTTTTTGATCAGGATTCAGTCTCTGAGTTGTGTGATTGAGTCTTATTTCACCTGCAGTTACAGTGTTTTACAGGTTTCTATGTAGAACTTCAGCAGTCATGGAGGGTGTTTTGTATTTCGGAGGTTCCAGCAGTTCTTTAAAGGTTTCCAGGCTCAGTAGGAAGAGTTGGAGGTCTTTACATGTCCATGGTTCTCAAAGATCTTTAAGAACTTGCTGAGGAGGTTTTCATTGACAGAGTTTCAGTCCTTACAGCTGTAGTTCCTGAGTTCCTTTATTAAATGAAATATTTCAGTTCTTCGTTAGATGTGCATTTATTTTAGATGAGAACAAACAAAGTAAGTCAACCTTTAAAAACTCTGAGCCCCTGAACGCGTCACAGCAGCCTTGTTACCATGACGACCGACATGTTATTAGATTAATTTAGGAACTTCTTAACTGAAACATGAGTTTAACTTCATCCACACGGAAACATTTCAAACATTAAACACTGAACCTGAAGCAGTTTCACCTCAAAGTTAATAAAATAACATTTCTGTCGTTAGATGTTTAGATTCTAATCAGGGAGGCGTCTGATCGTCCACATGTGTTCTGCAGCAGGACAATGATATATATATACATATATATATATATATATATATATATATATATATATATATATATATATATATATATGCACACATATATATATATGTGTGTGCACATATATGTGTTGCATATATATGCACACACATATATATATATATATATATATATATATATATATATATATATGCAACACATATATATATATGTGTGTGTGTGTGTGGTTTGAGGACAGTAAGTTCAGTTGTGTTTACATACTGCTCGTGCTTTAAGAACAGCTGTGTTCTATTTATTGATATACAGGTGAAACTATTTATTTTCATATAATTGTAAATTTTCCATTTTTAAATGAAATAATGAAATACTGAAATCATCCAGATGTTCCTGATCTGATCAAATGTTTACATGTTTGTATGTTTGACCTGATAAGTTCAGTTTGCACAGCTGTGACTAGTTGGATTGTCATTAGTGTGTATTAATGGTCATCAGGGCTGCTCTGACTTCACTGGATACTGAGTTAAGTGGAAAGCAGAAGAACCGTCAGAGGACCTGCGAGGAAATGGAGATAAACTTTATCAATCAGGAAAAGGATGTAAAAGATACCCAAAGAATTGATCACCATCAATCAGTGGTGATACTAGTGCTGCCAGGGAGACTGTTCACGTCGCAAAGTAAAACCCATCACGCAGCTTCAGCTGAAATACGTCTCTGCAAAAACCTGCTGCAGCTGTTTCAAGATGCACAATAAGGAGGAACTAGAACAAAAACGGGCTGCAGGGTCGAGTTAAAAAGCCGTTACCGTAGCAACGTCACAAAACAACCTGTTTACAATCTGCCAAACAACCATAAACACTATGAAGAGTTCACACAGATAAACCACCTTTACTGCAATACTTTAACTACATCAAGCTCATAATACTGATGTACTTTTAAGGAAATGACCATAATGATGGACACCGGTGGACTCAAAAACAAGAAGGAAAATATGTGATTCAGGTCAATCAGGTTCCCTGTAACGTGAACTGTTTGGGAGAAAAACATAAGTGGGGGCCCATTGAATGTTTCAGGTGCCCTTTATATTATTTCGCCCCGGCCCTGCGACAGCCTGAGTCCACCACTGCACTCCAGCAGAAGGATGGAGGATGAAGCCCTGCTCTGATTGGCTGGATGGATGCAGAGCTCAGAGATGCTACAGAAAGTGAAAGTGTTTGAGAAAAGATCAGCTGAGATGCTCTGAAACTGAAACTGCTTCACTGCAGCAGCAGCAGGTTCATCTGCATCACCGGGTCCTGTTTGCTCTGGATCCTGGTCCTGATGAGTCCGATGTGGTCCTCCTTTGTGTCCAGCAGGAGTCAGCAGAGCAGCAGAGGTGAGCTCATCATGATGGAAAATTACCGATAATCAATCATCCATCCGTTTAATTTATTAATTTATTAGTTTAAATACGTCAGCAACGACAGAAATAACAATCAATAACCTGATATCACGTGACGATGAGGAGGCGATCCTCCTCCATTAAAACCAGAACCAGGTCGGTCTGTCTGCGGCTGTAAACAGACAGACAGGTGACTCCGCCCCCCCCCCGGGAGGCTCCGTCAGGGAATCAAATGACGGAGAGATGAGAGGTAGGAAAGCTGCTGGACCAGTTTAAACTGCTAGACCAGTTTAAACTGGGAGAGCTTCGGTTTAATGTGGTAGTTTTGTTGTGCAGGAGGATTATTTCACTGTTTTCTCTCTGCTGAATGTTTACAGACGGTAAAGATTCTTTAAACGTCTGAATTAATTTGTAAAAACGCTTCGTGATTCTTTAACAACGTGTTAAACTTCAGATTCATGACGGTAAAGTAAAGAGTTCAATGACGTCAGTCTGCTGCCTGATGGACGCTTTATTACTCTCACTGTGACGTCACAGACATGGAGGGTTAAACGTCACATTACCGTTTATTTACCGGAACAGCGAGCAGAGACATGAAAGACTCTCACAGTGCGTCATTATTATTATTATTATTGTAATGATAACAAACATGTTGTGATGTGTCTGAATGTTCAGCAGGAGGCGATGAAGAGGAGAACCCAGGAGGAGACAGGAGGAGGCTGCCCAGACTGAAGATCCCTGGAAAGATCTGGAAGAACAGCAAACAGAAGAAGAACCCTGCTGCAGGTCAGAACCACAGATAGAACATAATCAGGTCAGAACCAACAGAACCTCTGGTAGAACCAACAGAACCTCAGGTAGAAGCAGCAGAACCTCTGGTAGAACCAACAGAACCTCAGGTAGAAGCAACAGAATCTCAGGTAGAACCAACAGAACCTCTGGTAGAACCAACAGAACCTCAGGTAGAACCAACAGAACCTCCGGTAGAAGCAGCAGAACCTCCGGTAGAACTCCTGTTGATCTGAATCAGCAGAACATCATTTAGAACTCAGAACGTTATGTGCAGATTTTTCAGTGAACTTCCAGACTTCACCGTTTCTGCTTCTGCTTTGCTGTGATCAGAGCTGCAGGTTCTGCCAGAACTCTCATTAGAACCCTCATTAGAGGCCTCATTAGAACTCTCATTAGAACTCTCATTAGAACCCTCATTAGAACCTTCATTAGAACTCTCATTAGAACCCTCATTAGAACCTTCATTAGAACTCTCATTAGAACTCTCATTAGAACCCTCATTAGAACCCTCATTAGAACCTTCTTTAGAACTCTCATTAGAACTCTCATTAGAACTCTCATTAGAACCTTCATTAGAACTCTCATTAGAACTCTCATTAGAACCTTCATTAGAACTCTCATTAGAACCCTCATTAGAACCTTCATTAGAACTCTCATTAGAACCCTCATTAGAACCTTCATTAGAACCTTCATTAGAACTCTCATTAGAACTCTCATTAGAACTCTCATTAGAACCTTCATTAGAACCTTCATTAGAACTCTCATTAGAACCCTCATTAGAACCTTCATTAGAACTCTCATTAGAACTCTCATTAGAACTCTCATTAGAACCTTCATTAGAACCTTCATTAGAACTCTCATTAGAACCCTCATTAGAACCTTCATTAGAACTCTCATTAGAACTCTCATTAGAACTCTCATTAGAACCCTCATTAGAACCTTCATTAGAACCTTCATTAGAACTCTCATTAGAACCCTCATTAGAACCTTCATTAGAACTCTCATTAGAACTCTCATTAGAACTCTCATTAGAACCTTCATTAGAACCCTCATTAGAACCCTCATTAGAACTCTCATTAGAACCCTCATTAGAACTCTCATTAGAACCTTCATTAGAACTCTCATTAGAACCCTCATTAGAACCTTCATTAGAACTCTCATTAGAACCCTCATTAGAACCTTCATTAGAACTCTCATTAGAACCTTCATTAGAACCTTCATTAGAACCTTCATTAGAACTCTCATTAGAACTCTCATTAGAACCCTCATTAGAACCCTCATTAGAACTCTCATTAGAACCTTCATTAGAACCTTCATTAGAACCCTCATTAGAACCTTCATTAGAACCTTCATTAGAACCCTCATTAGAACCTTCATTAGAACCTTCATTAGAACCTTCATTAGAACCCTCATTAGAACCTTCATTAGAACCTTCATTAGAACCTTCATTAGAACCCTCAATAGAACCTTTATTAGAACCCTCATTAGAACTCTCATTAGAGCCCTCATTAGAACCTTCATTAGAACCCTCAATAGAACCTTTATTAGAACCCTCATTAGAACTCTCATTAGAGCCCTCATTAGAACCTTCATTAGAACCCTCAATAGAACCTTTATTAGAACTCTCATTAGAACCCTCATTAGAACCTTCATTAGAACAGAGAACTGCGCCATGCTGTGATTTTCTCATGTTGATTTCTTTAATCAGAACAAAGAGTAACCTGCTCTGCTTCACCTGTCCTGCTTCATGCAGAGGAGGAGCAGGAGGAGGTGCAGGAGGTGCAGGAGGAGCAGGAGCAGCTGGAGGAGACCAGCAGGAGGCTGATCATCAGGGAGGAGCAGCTGTTCTGTCAGGACTGTGTTGATGAGGAGGAGGAGGACCAGCTGCAGAGAGAGCTGGAGGCTCTGCAGCTGCAGATACTGATGGTCATCCACAACACCTTCACCTCCTCCTCCTCCTCCTCCTCCTCCTCTTCGGGGGAGGTGGGGGCCCTGCGGAGCGCCGTGGCCTCCATCCAGCAGCAGGAGGAGCAGGACCGGCGGTGGGCGGGGCGTCCTGCGGGCCGAGTGCCGGCGTGGCGTCCTCAGAAGTGTCTCAGCAGTCACAACACGCTGCTGTGTAACATGGTGGAGTCCAGACTGACGGAGGCTGCAGACGACGAGTCAGGAGGAGCCGACCAGCTGTCCTCACCTGTGAAGAGGGAGGTGAGTCCTCAGTATTTGGTCTGACAGGATTTCACAAAGCGTTTTAGCACCAAAGGCAGCTCCTCCGTCTGAGAGACGATAGAGGACGTCCAGGTGATCCTGAGTCAGTCACATGATGCAGGTAAAGACTCTGCTGTAATAATAATCAGCTGTCTGTGAGACTGATTCCTCAGACCAGAAGTATCAGACCCCAGTTTGTTTGACAGTTAATTAATACTAACAATAACAATAATAATAATTTATTTGAACATGGTGCCATTAGTCTGATGACTCTAACACATCATAAAACATCATTATATTTAACAAACACATCAAAACACATGAAGATACGAAGAGCAAAAGACGACAGAAGGAGGCTAAATATAAATAATGACCGACACTGATAATGTTTATTAAAATACAGACTTGTTATATATTATTATATTACTGAGGTTTTATTTGGTGTCGTGTTTCATTCAGTAGAACTGCAATTTAATAAATCAGCAGTTATAAAAATGTGTAAACTGTGTCGTTAAGACAGACGAACGTTATCTGGAAACATCAAGTTTATTCACTTTACATGGAGCTAAAACACCAAATTATGTTAAATGTTTGCTGAAAAAGTTTATGAGTCGTAAGAAATCATAAATAATGTTAAAAGCAGCAGATGCTAACCGGTAAACTCTGTTAAATTCATCAGTATGTAAACGGAGGTTTTCCTCCGACAGAGGGAAGATGTCCTGCATCGTCATACGTTATGATTTACATCATGATTTATATGTTATCTATTGAGCAATAATTGATTCTGGCAGATAAAACTCGGCTTTGTTGTTGTTTGGCTGTTCTGTCTTAAAATCTGTGACAAAAGGTTGAAATATGAATGAAATGTGTCTTTATATATCTGTGCTGATGAAGCTCAGCTGAGGCACTAAAAGAGTCTCAGCAGCTTTGTGAAAACCTTTCAGCATCGTTTAGTTTGACTGGTGAGATTACAGACGTGAACGCGGCCTCAGGACTCCCGCTGTCGTACCTGTGCAGGTGTGTCGTCTGGGGAAGCGTGTGAAGGAGGACCTGCTGACGGTGGTGAGGATGGTGAAGGATTGTTACCCTCCTCAGATGGACATCCTGAACGTGTACGCGGGACTCTACCAGCAGAGATTCTCCGCTCGGCTGATCCGGCTCGCCGCCTCGGGTCTGGAACCAGACGACTGCAGCTACCTGCTGTTCTGGGTCAACCACTGCTACCCACAGTGAGACGCTGACACACACCGACTGTAGCTGTGATAGCCTCCTGCTTTAAACTCGAACCATGATGTAAATACTCTGCTGGCTGCCAAGATGCATTTAAGGACAGTTTCACCATTTTTCTGTCTATCTTAAACCAACAGTCAGGAGCCCAAATGAACCTTGAAACAGGTTTAATGCTGTAATTATTCCTCCTGTTCATACCGACCATTAGAAGATCCCTTCATAGTTTGATTTCAATGGAAGTGATGGACGACAGAATCTACTTTCCTTCTGTGCAAAAATATATTTAAAGGTCTATCTGAAGTTAATATGAAGCTTCAACAGTCTGAGTTAGTCAAATGAACCAGATTTCTTCCTGGTTGAGCTGCAGCAGGCAACCAGGCGGCTCCACATCCTGATCAACAGATAATAATCTGATGCAATAATAGATTAAACTGCATCATTCTCAGTGAATCAGAGATGCAGGCAGTGATTCATTGTTCTGAAACCAGCTTCAAACTGATGCCTCAGAAGTCTGGTTCTGATTATTGTGGGCCTGATAAAAACCAGATGCTTCAGTCTAACATCCAGCTGTGTGTTTTTGCTCCTTCAGTGACATATTAAAACATGAAGAACTGGAGGGAAAGATAAAGACGGCCTGTCTGGGTTCTCTGCTGCTGCAGGACGATCTGACCCGGCTGGAGGAGCAGTATCTGACCCACACAGAGGTGACCAGACCAGCAGACAGCTGGGTACTGGTGTGACGTCACACTGTCCCAGTTTGTGTTTATGTTGCATTCATCACGTTGAACATTGAAATTATTTTGTTTATGTTGTCACAGTGTTTATTTCACAAGAATAATCCATTCAGGATGCGTATGAGAACAAACTGTAAGACACTTAAACACATCAAACGACTGGAACAAGCTGGATTTCCACATTAATGTCTATCAGAACTTTAAAAGTCTGTTTGTCTGATGGAAATCTAAAGTTATGATCAATTACTCATATAGAGCTATAAAAATGTCACATGTCTGCTTTATATTTTGCTGCTTCTAATGTTCCAAGCGGTCTTAAAAGGAAATGATGGTGCTGATATTGACCAGAACTAAACATTCAAACTCAGGACTCTTTGTTCTTTATTTCTGCATCATTGTGTCAAATGGAAAACTGCAGTTTTGTACAGAAATTGAAAGTATTTTGATGCTGTAAAGTGGCGACAAACATGTTGAGCTGTTTTTCTTTCCTTCAGGACAAAGTGAAGTTGTGGCTCAACACAGCGCTGAGGAAAGAAGAGGAGAGCTGGCTGAGCGGCAAAACACCTGAGCTCATCGACCACTACTACTTCAGTCCACTGGCTATAGACGTCATACAGGTGAGACACGGTCATTACAGGTGTGATACAGGTGAGACGGGGTCATTACAGGTGTGATACAGGTGAGACACGGTCATTACAGGTGTTATACAGGTGAGACGGGGTCATTACAGGTGTTATACAGGTGAGACACGGTCATTACAGGTGTTATACAGGTGAGACGGGGTCATTACAGGTGCGATACAGGTGAGACGGGGTCATTACAGGTGCGATACAGGTGAGACGGGGTCATTACAGGTGTGATACAGGTGAGACACGGTCATTACAGGTGTTATACAGGTGAGACACGGTGATTACAGGTGTGATACAGGTGAGACGGGGTCATTACAGGTGCGATACAGGTGAGACGGGGTCATTACAGGTGTTATACAGGTGAGACACGGTCATTACAGGTGTGATACAGGTGAGACACGGTCATTACAGGTGTGATACAGGTGAGACACGGTCATTACAGGTGTGATACAGGTGAGACGGGGTCATTACAGGTGCGATACAGGTGAGACGGGGTCATTACAGGTGTGATACAGGTGAGACACGGTCATTACAGGTGCGATACAGGTGAGACACGGTGATTACAGGTGTGATACAGGTGAGACGGGGTCATTACAGGTGTGATACAGGTGAGACACGGTCATTACAGGTGTTATACAGGTGAGACACGGTCATTACAGGTGTGATACAGGTGAGACACGGTCATTACAGGTGTTATACAGGTGAGACGGGGTCATTACAGGTGTGATACAGGTGAGACGGGGTCATTACAGGTGTTATACAGGTGAGACGGGGTCATTACAGGTGCGATACAGGTGAGACGGGGTCATTACAGGTGCGATACAGGTGAGACACGGTCATTACAGGTGCGATACAGGTGAGACACGGTGATTACAGGTGTGATACAGGTGAGACGGGGTCATTACAGGTGTGATACAGGTGAGACACGGTCAGGTGAGACACGGTCATTACAGGTGCGATACAGGTGAGACGGGGTCATTACAGGTGTGATACAGGTGAGACACGGTGATTACAGGTGTTATACAGGTGAGACGGGGTCATTACAGGTGTGATACAGGTGAGACACGGTCATTACAGGTGTTATACAGGTGAGACGGGGTCATTACAGGTGTGATACAGGTGAGACGGGGTCATTACAGGTGTTATACAGGTGAGACGGGGTCATTACAGGTGCGATACAGGTGAGACGGGGTCATTACAGGTGCGATACAGGTGAGACACGGTCATTACAGGTGCGATACAGGTGAGACACGGTGATTACAGGTGTGATACAGGTGAGACGGGGTCATTACAGGTGTGATACAGGTGAGACACGGTCATTACAGGTGTTATACAGGTGAGACACGGTCATTACAGGTGTGATACAGGTGAGACACGGTCATTACAGGTGTTATACAGGTGAGACACGGTCATTACAGGTGTTATACAGGTGAGACGGGGTCATTACAGGTGTGATACAGGTGAGACGGGGTCATTACAGGTGTTATACAGGTGAGACGGGGTCATTACAGGTGGGATACAGGTGAGACACGGTCATTACAGGTGCGATACAGGTGAGACGGGGTCATTACAGGTGTTATACAGGTGAGACAGGGTCATTACAGGTGCGATACAGGTGAGACGGGGTCATTACAGGTGTGATACAGGTGAGACGGGGTCATTACAGGTGGGATACAGGTGAGACACGGTCATTACAGGTGTTATACAGGTGAGACACGGTCATTACAGGTGTGATACAGGTGAGACGGGGTTGTTACAGGTGTGATACAGGTGAGACGGGGTCATTACAGGTGCGATACAGGTGAGACACGGTGATTACAGGTGCGATACAGGTGAGACGGGGTCATTACAGGTGCGATACAGGTGAGACGGGGTCATTACAGGTGGGATACAGGTGAGACCGGGTCATTACAGGTGTTATACAGGTGAGACGGGGTCATTACAGGTGTGATACAGGTGAGACGGGGTCATTACAGGTGTTATACAGGTGAGACGGGGTCATTACAGGTGTGATACAGGTGAGACGGGGTCATTACAGGTGGGATACAGGTGAGACACGGTCATTACAGGTGTTATACAGGTGAGACACGGTCATTACAGGTGTGATACAGGTGAGACGGGGTTGTTACAGGTGTGATACAGGTGAGACGGGGTCATTACAGGTGCGATACAGGTGAGACACGGTGATTACAGGTGCGATACAGGTGAGACGGGGTCATTACAGGTGTTATACAGGTGAGACGGGGTCACTACAGGTGTGATACAGGTGAGACACGGTGATAACAGGTGTGATACAGGTGAGACGGGGTCATTACAGGTGTGATACAGGTGAGACACGGTGATTACAGGTGTTATACAGGTGAGACGGGGTCATTACAGGTGTGATACAGGTGAGACACGGTCATTACAGGTGTTATACAGGTGAGACGGGGTCATTACAGGTGTGATACAGGTGAGACGGGGTCATTACAGGTGTTATACAGGTGAGACGGGGTCATTACAGGTGCGATACAGGTGAGACGGGGTCATTACAGGTGCGATACAGGTGAGACACGGTCATTACAGGTGCGATACAGGTGAGACACGGTGATTACAGGTGTGATACAGGTGAGACGGGGTCATTACAGGTGTGATACAGGTGAGACACGGTCATTACAGGTGTTATACAGGTGAGACACGGTCATTACAGGTGTGATACAGGTGAGACACGGTCATTACAGGTGTTATACAGGTGAGACACGGTCATTACAGGTGTTATACAGGTGAGACGGGGTCATTACAGGTGTGATACAGGTGAGACGGGGTCATTACAGGTGTTATACAGGTGAGACAGGGTCATTACAGGTGGGATACAGGTGAGACGGGGTCATTACAGGTGTGATACAGGTGAGACACGGTCATTACAGGTGTGATACAGGTGAGACGGGGTCATTACAGGTGTTATACAGGTGAGACGGGGTCATTACAGGTGTTATACAGGTGAGACACGGTCATTACAGGTGTGATACAGGTGAGACACGGTCATTACAGGTGTTATACAGGTGAGACGGGGTCATTACAGGTGTGATACAGGTGAGACGGGGTCATTACAGGTGTTATACAGGTGAGACGGGGTCATTACAGGTGGGATACAGGTGAGACACGGTCATTACAGGTGCGATACAGGTGAGACGGGGTCATTACAGGTGTTATACAGGTGAGACAGGGTCATTACAGGTGCGATACAGGTGAGACGGGGTCATTACAGGTGTGATACAGGTGAGACGGGGTCATTACAGGTGGGATACAGGTGAGACACGGTCATTACAGGTGTT
The DNA here is from genome assembly GCF_910596095.1 of Thunnus maccoyii. Lineage (NCBI taxonomy): Eukaryota > Metazoa > Chordata > Actinopteri > Scombriformes > Scombridae > Thunnus > Thunnus maccoyii. The sequence goes on along the minus strand of NC_056549.1, from coordinate 475,126 downwards.
ATACAGGTGAGACACGGTCATTACAGGTGTGATACAGGTGAGACGGGGTTGTTACAGGTGTGATACAGGTGAGACGGGGTCATTACAGGTGCGATACAGGTGAGACACGGTGATTACAGGTGCGAT